>NC_091241.1:1336595-1576595 GCF_040958095.1 Procambarus clarkii | reverse complement strand
CAAGAGAGCCAGAACCTGGAGCAATAACTGAACCGGGGAGATGAGGTACAGGTAACCTCACCTAGACCAGTCCAGTCGAAAGTCATTGACCCCGACAGCCTCGAAGTCGGGGAAGGGCGCCGCATATACCAGAAGACGCCTTGACCAAGCCAACGTAAAAAGGTCCACGTTCGGCAGAGCTAACGGAATGAGTCGGCGTCGACTGTCATTCTGTGGACAGGAGAATGAAATGGGACAGGCTGTCCCGTTTCATTGCTCCAGGGTACCTCCCACCCCGGAGGTTACCGAACCGCAGCTGTGGTGACGTCATGCTTGTTTGCTTGTTTTCTGATTGGGGAGTTTTGCCTGCTTGTTCGGCTTTCGGTTTGCAATTTTTAACCAGCTGTAGTTTGTTTTGGGATTCCAAGCTTCCTGGTTATAAGCCATTGATCCTCGTGCCTCTCTGAGGGGGGTGAGATTCTGGCTTGTGGTCCCTAGTAGGTTAAGAACTCTATCAATTGACTGTTGCCATGATCTAATATATATATATACACATCAGCCTGGTATAGCTCTGGGAAGCCTCTGGGTCTCACTCAGAAAATGGCGTTTCATTATATTCAACACTGGTTTTTTTCTTCTCTCTTCCAGCTTTGGCATATTTTACGCCTCTATCCTCTCCTCGTAACTCGTGTTTTTCAGTTAAAATCAAAATTGTGATCACAATATTATAATAATAATTTAATATAAATACTGTATATAATAATATATAATATATATAATAATATAAATATATAATAATATATAAAAATCAGCATTGTGATCACAATGTTGATTTTAATATGAAATAATCTATGAAAGTAATAATATTAGAACTAGAAGGGTAGTGGAAGGGGGTTCTAATAAATACTTTGAATACTTTCACTGGCAAACATTAGCTTTACTTTGAAGGATAGTTTTACTAGGAAAATTATTCCGAGTGAATTAAAATTTGATCTCAGTAAATGGATGAAAGAAAGTCCCATTAGTCGTGTTCCTTGGGGTATAGAGAGGGTTACGAGGGATAGCATCCAGATGAACACCTCAATTAATAGCAACTCCAGTTCCCAGAATAGCAGTACAGTACTACAGAAAGGATACATGACCATATTTCCGTAGAAGGCATTACCGCAGGTACATCGCCAGTCGAGAATAGAGGTGACCTGGTCCGGCGGTCAAGAAGCATAAGAGGACTGGACCCAGGATAACAGCCTCATTAGATGTTGGGATGTAAGTCTCATCCTAATCTCACACTCGGACCTTGATAAAGCACTCGGGAGAGTGCAAAAGATTGTGTAAATTTCTTACATAAATTTTACAAATACACAAGTGTGGATTTTTATCCACACTTGGTATATAATAATAATATACTGTATGGGTTGGTTACATATAGTTCACCAAATTGAAGTTTCACCATTTCAATTTTTATTGCAGCTGATATTGGTAGTAAAGTAGTGCAGTTCATCAGCAGTGATCATGAACTACACAGCAAAGTCTTGTTGTATGAACCCATCTTTGTTGAGGAATTACAAGCATCCTTAAAGGCCAATGGTATTAAATGCAGCGTGAAGAATCTGCTGGATGTGCTAGATGACCAGGTAAATTTTAGTACTAAAAAGATGTTTATAGTAAAGTACAAAGCTCTATAAATTAGATCTCTTGCTTTATATTTGGGACTGTAATGGAGACAGCTCCAGGTCCACCAATACATTTCCAACTGAGAAGTGGTGATTGTCCTAATTGTGAGGCACAAGTGAGAAATTTTCATAATGAGCACCATTATTATAGAAAATTTTATGTAAATTAAGATAACTTTACCATGCTTTAACTGCTCAAACAGAACAGAATCAAACACCAGAATTACTGTGATTGCAATACCAATCAATTTGTAACGTAAGTAGTTCTCTCTCTCTCCACTGTAATATCAAGTGCTGTCAACCATTGTAACACCTGATTGTCAACCCTCTCTACTACCTGCCTGTGTGATCCTCTCTATCATTCTTCTGCTACTGATGGTTTTCTACTGGTGGTGAGAAGGTAGTGGTGATTTTTGCTTGTTTTGGTTATTCCTTTGGACTACTTCTATTTTGACGCCCGGGTGCTTGAGGAGGCATATTCTTGCACCCGTAGAACTGTAGTACCCAACGTCGAGAGCGAGGGAAACGTCAATAGAGACAAATTTGCTGCGAGTGGCTCGCTCGTTACTCGAAATACTCGTATATAGAGCCCCTCGTTAATAGAGGTGCCACTGTAATGCATTATCACAGATAAAGAGCACATGGCCAGAGCTCAACCAGGGTCAGTAGTACAGTGCTTGGCTACCCACAAAAAGAATATACTGTATATTCAAACTATAGACAATGGGGCCTCGACGTAAGATGCTAATCCGTTCCCAGAGACGGATCGTAAGTCGAAGTGATTTTTCCCAAAGGAAATAAAGGGATTTGAATTAATCCGTTCTCCACCCTCCAAAATATTAACATACAAATACATTTTATACTGAATACAATGTTTTTTTCTAACTACAATACAGTACCTAAGTTTATCTTACCTTTATGGAGGGCTCTTGATGGCATATGGAAGATGGTGACGAGTTGGGAGGAGGAGAGTTGTTACTGTTTGGAAGGGGAATCCCCCTCCATTAACACATCAGACAGTGATGTTTTCTCTGGGGTACTCTCTCTCCTACGTTTTGCCTGAATACCACTAGGACCTGGTTGTGGTTCAGTGCTTGTTTGTCTCACTACAGATTTATCAAGAGACATTCGTTTTTCCCTTCGTTTTAACATTTGTCTGTAATGATGGATCACTTTAGCACCCATAATGTCCTTTTTCTTAGCCAGTATGATGGATATCGTTGACTGAGATTTGTTGTACTGCCTAGCCAGGCCAACAACCCGCACACCATCTTCATATTTACAAATGATCTCTTGTTTCTGCTCTATGGTCATCCTTACATGGGATCTCATAGGTTGAGCCTTACTACTGACTTTCATGGGACTCATGGCGTGATATATAATAATTACTTTAATGTACAAAATGCAAGAAATCACCACAAAAGCGAAATTTCTTATAGGCGCGATCGTCACTAAGCGGGTAGCTGTAGTAAACTTAGGCAGGTCGGCCGCGTGACCGGGAACCATGCGCTTGGTCGACCCGAACATGTACCAACAAATATCGTAAGTCGACGACACCATCGGATGTCGGTCACATTTTTCGATGAAATTTACATCGTAACACGAAATTATCGTAAGTAGGGGCAGGGCAATCGTAAGTCTAGGTGCCACTGTATATATATATTCATATTAATAGTAAATTATTTATAACAAGTAATAATTAAACAATAATTTATATCCTGCACTTAGAATGTACTGTGAGATCAAATTCTGGATTGATATAATGAACTGCTGTATCAATTCTGATGCTTAATTAGTCCAGATTTCAATATTGTTTTGAAATTTAAGGTCCACTCTCTTTGATTTAGGAAAAAAAATTTGGTAATTAATTTATTTCAGATTTTTAAATTTTCAATTATCCAGCATTTCTTGTATTCCACTTTAGTGTATATTGCCTAGAATCTTAGTCTTTTACTAGACTTGAGGATTTGTATTTTACATGTCTGTGGGTTTTTCTCTGGGGACTGGGGCTATGGGGACGCAGCCTGTTCAGATACTTTAGGGTTTTTTGGGGCATATAAGTTTGTCTTTATTGTTACATTTTACTGTATGGTAATTGATACTATCATGTCTAGTGATGGGTGGCAAGTGTCTCAAGTTTAGAATCTGTTTCACAGCAGTTTTTGTTGGTAAATGAGCAGCCTTCACATCAACCCCATGGGATACAATATGGTTGTAGTGTTCTGTCTCCCTCTGCCCCATTTTCCAACTTTAAATTTTCACTTTTTTTTTTATTGGGTAAAGGGGGGAGAGATTCTTCATGTTGATTTGAAGCCATGTCTGGCCCCAAGCATTTGAGATTTGATAAATTGATTATATTAATGTATGTCCACAACATAGACTATCTGTTTTCCTTGCAGTGTATAACATTCCGTACACAAAACCAGAGAAACCAAAGGCGAAAGCAGAAAAAGCAAGGGGAAAAGCAAAGAAGATCTAACAAAAGGAGAAAAAGGCACTCAAGTGCATCACACTGAAAAATCTTAGCCTATTGTAATACATGTTATTTTGTAAAGAGAAACTAATTACTAAAGGTAAATTCTTGATTTTGTACTGCAATTCAAAATAAAATGATTGATTACTCAAATTTTTACTTCCTCTTTTGCCTTCCCATCCTCCTGTTTAGATAGTACATGTTGTGACCATCGTCAGTACTGACTAGTAAGAAATTCTTATAAAATAAATGAAGCTAAAATACAAACTTAAATATTCCTAGGCCTAGTATAGTGCACACATGTACAGTACTATAGTAGGCCTCAGGTATTATGTATTAGGCCTAGGGAGGTTAGGATGGATTAGTTTAGTTTGTCAAAGCAACACAAGTTAAAAATAGTTTTCCAGTTTGTCCAACTCAACAGTTCAGATTTCTTTGTTTTAATTGTGTTATAGGTCAGTATATATACAGTACTATGATTCTCATCATTACTATGTACTAAAGTACTAAAGTACTGGTAGTCTAAAATACTACCAAAACACTAGGATAGGCAGCTTTTGCTGCATTTCTAAATGAAAGCATATTGACCTATACATCCATATCAAGACTTTCTTCTTATTAGTGAGCATAAAATGTGCCTAATAGGTACTCCCAGAAGGTATAGCTTATTATCAGTACCAAAATCTTGCCCCCTCAGTAAAGGCAATAGGACTCTGGGGGTACTAGACCACAACAGTAATCCAATAGAATTGTGATTTAAAAGGATTTATTACCAAACAAAATATAGAAAGTTTTGTCAATGTTAAGGGAGAGTTTGTTGGCAGTTAGCCAAAGATGGACTTTATTTAGCTCGGTATTTATTGTGGCATTCAAAGCAAGGGGGTCAGGACTGGAGTAAATGAAGGTTGTGTCGTCAGCAAATAGAATTGGTTTGAGATGTTGGGAGGCATTTTGGAAGGTCATTAATGTAGATGAGAAAGAGGAGAGGGCCAAGTATGCTGCCCTGGGGAACACCAATGTTGATGGGTAGGGTGGGAGAAATTGAATTATTCACAGAAACATACTGGAGCCTGTCAGTAAGGTAAGACTTAATGTACAGTACTGCAGGGAGTGTCCTCTGACTCCATAATGTTGTAATTTAAGAAGAAGGTTTTGGTGGTTAACTGTGTCAAAAGCCTTACGTAGGTCTACAAATAACCCAACAGGAAACTCATTTTTATATAGAGCTCTATGTATCAAGTTAATCATACTAATAAGTCCATCGTCAGTGCTTTTTTGGGGTCTGAAGCCATATTGACAAGAGCTAAGTATATTGGGTTTGGCTAGATAAGAGTAAAGTTGCTTATAGATTAGTTTTTCAAATATTTTTGACAAGTTTGGCAGAATTGATATAGGTCTGAAGTTGTTAACATCTCTGAGATCACCACATTTGTGGACAGGGGTTACTCTCGCTTTTTTTAGAATATCTGGAAAGGTTTGGAGTTCAAGTGACTTGTTGAAGAGCAATGTAATGGCAGGAGCTAAAAATCTGGAGGCTTTTTTGTAAATAAGAGTTGGTATCTCCTCAAGGGCACTAGACTTGGTTTTAAGGGCTAAGGATTATGTCAGTAACATCAGTGGAATTAGTAGGCATTAGGTACAGAGACTGTGGATAGTTTCTTGTAAGATAGTTCTGAATATTAGTACTGGACGATGGAATATCATTTGCAAGGGATGACCCAATGGAAGAGAAGAACGTATTGAACTCAAGAGCAGTGTCAGAGGCTGAAAGCAGACCATCATTATTTGATAGGAGTATTGGTTTGTTATTTATAATCTAATTTGGTCCCAATATTTGATTAATTTTGCTCCACGTTTTCTTAATATTGCCCTTTGTGTGGGTAAATTTGTCTTCATAGTATTTAATTTTGGCTCTCCTAATTATTTTAGATAGCAGTGATCAGTAATTCTTTGAGAATTCTTTGGAGACGATTCCTAACCTATACTTCTTCTCAAGGTCATGTTTTTTATTAATGGATTTAAGTATCCCCTTTGTAAGCCAAGGATTGTTTAGCCTTTTAGTTGTGACTTGTTTTGTTAGCATAGGACAGTAGGTGTTATAAAGGCTGAGAGTTTTTTGAAGAAATGATTGCACTGCTAGGTTGATGTCCCCTATGTTCCCTAATTCAGATTCCCAGTTGATATTAGCAGCAGCAGCTATAAAATTGCCTATAGCAGTGTCATTGTGCAGCCTAAAGCTTATCTCCCTTGCCTCTAGAGGTGGTTTGTTAATGTTGGCTAGGAGAAATGTGGGGTAATGGTTTGTAGTGCTATCGATGATTATCCCTGAAGTAAGTGGAGAGGTTATGTTGGTCCAGATGTGATCAAGAGCCGTGGCAGTACTAGTAGATTCTAGTAGGTCTAGTGATTACGGGTATGAGGAAGCAGGAATTCATACAGTTGAGGAAACTAGCAGCAGGAGAGTTATCAGGCTCGCAGAGGTCAATGTTAAAGTCACCAGAAATAATTAAGTGGTTCATGTTCAGTCGGCTCTCTAGTATAAGATTTCTAAGGTTTGAGTTAAATTCAGTCACATCAGTGTTAGGAACCCTGTAAACTGCTCCCACAGTCAAGACAGCATCGTTACCCTTGACTCTGAAAGAGGCAAATATATTCTCTCCATAAGGGTCTCTAGATTTAATTACTTTTAAGCAAGTCAGTGCATGGTGGTAGTTAAGAGAAGTACCACCACCTCTTTGTATAGGACGACAGTTGTGAATGGCTGAGTAGTTTGGTATGTTGTAGAGTTGAGAAGTGTCCTCTTTTAACCACGTTTCAGTAAACACAATAAAAGAGAATTTGTTGCAACTGTTTGAATCAGGGCATTAACATCATCAAAGTGCTTGCAAAGAGATCTTACATTCAAGTTAATTACAGAAACATTGTGACTGTATAAAGACTGTATACTGTGACTGTTGACTATAGAGACTGTATAAAGCTTTGCGTAATAGTGGCCTTAGGCATTGTATTTACTAGCTCTATCTATAAATCCATCAATGTTTTGTATCTCACCTTGTATGTATGTACTTTACCTGAATAAATATTTGAATTGATATTTTGTCATGTATTTATTCAGACGAGAACAGCAGCGAATACAAACCAGGGGTCCGTCTAATTACCACAAGCTACCACAAGCTTCACAAAGCTTCCTGGCAATACATTAGTAATGAATAAATATGATATGTTAGGTTAGGCTGACCTAACCTAACCTAACCTAACCTAACCGAAGCTTGGATCATCGACTTGATTTGGCGTCACCAGCTTTTTATTTTCGCCTAATTTCTTTATAAAAATATACTTTTTCAGGTTAAAATTATGTTTGTTCGTGTTGTACATTGAGCACCAACATTATAATAAGTAAATATATCATATTATTCATTACTAACGTATTGCCAGGAAGCTTTGTGAAGCTTGTGTAGCTTGTGGTAATTAGACGGACAGCAAACCAGTACATATACGAACGAGATGGTTTGTATGTACAAACGTCTCAGTGAACTAAGTTTTTTTTTTGTTTTTTTTACATTCTTGTACAGCCACTAGAACGCGTAGCGTTTCGGGCAGGTCCTTAATCTAAGAAAATTTTAAGTAGGTAAATACTGTACTTGCAAAATTTATAAAAAAAAAAATAACAGTTACATGGCAAGAGAAAAAAAAAGATGAGAGAAAATTGTAGGTACAGTATATTAAAGCACATAGGTAGCTAAGATTGATTGCAATGACAGCTTGAATGGTAGTTGACAAAAATTGGTAGGCACAATACAGTATATGGCTAGCACATAAAATAAAGAATTTGAATTTGAGAAGTGTTGCCCCTGAGTGTTGAGGGGAGCGTGGGGGAGGTAAACAAACAGACGACGCCTCACCACTGAGGGAGACGCTGCTCTCCTCCTCCCCGGCCACCACTACCTCCACTACCACACTGCTAACACTGGTAACCAGTGTCTGCCACAACCTCCCTGGGGTCGTCACCACCGCCTCCCTGGGGTCGTCACCACCACCTCCCTGGGGTCGTCACCACCGCCTCCCTGGGGTCACCTCTTTGGGCTCGTCACCACCACCTCCCTGGGGTCACCTCCACGGATACAAGACACTCCGTACATTGACAACATCGCACACTAATATTTTTACCACTTCGGACACCAGCGTTAGACGTTTCGCATATGTGTACGTGTTCCATATTAAAACGACAATATAATGCTATTAACAATTAAAATCTTCTATTTAACAGGCATATAGTTATTAAATGAAGTTTAGTGATGCAATAGACATAATCCGGAGTTGGTAAGGACGCCGCCCGCCAGCGTAAACACAACACACCCGAATGCCCACAAACACGATACAACGCACAAAACACAACACTTCTGTCAGTTTTTAGATAAACTACTTTTATATTTATTATGTGAGAGTTATACTTGTATAAAATGATAACTATTATAGGTAAGCGCCTAATATTTAATATTAATCAATAAAAAAGAAGTCAGAAGCCACACGCCTGTCTGTACATGTCTTTTGTGTAAAAGTATTTTGGGCGCTCATGAACTTGTGCGCTAGCTGGCGTTCACAACTGTTCTCGCCTACAAGCATTAGAATTAAACAAACGAATTTATTTTTTCATTTATATACAAGAAGAGAAGGCTACCCTTGAGTCTGTAATATTCATCTGATCACTGGTCTCCCATTTGGTCCTCATTGCTTTATCTTACTATTATTGAATGTCAATAACCGTATTATGCAATTTCAATTTCTTCTATTTCTTTCTTTATTATGCACCCCATACCCATCCCGTGGGCGGTGGTGTAAAGGATTACAGAGGCACATAATCGGTTCAGGAACTGAACCCTCTAGTTCGTTTAGCTAAGCAAATAACAATGTTTGACGCTAGTTACAAAATTATTAATGTTGTATACACATGTACACACACACTCATACATATATATATATATATATATATATATATATATATATATATATATATATATAATCTAATAATATATACTGATCTAATAAAATAATTAGACCAGTTAATACTCTCACTCGTTGTGTTAAGATATGTTAGCTTGATAAAACTGACTGTTCATTGTTGAGAAATGTGTTAACAAACAATATATCTGACTTATCAAGCCTGTAGCTTGCTTAGCAAAAGGAACTTTTTTTAAATTTGGGTTCAGTTTAACTACCGCTCAAGGGATGAGTAATTGGGGCATAATAAAGGAACTAAGCTGATAAAATGAAAGATGGGAAAACAACATTAGAAAGATAAACTCGAGAGACGTTTTCATGTTAACCCGAAAATTATTTGAGGAGCAAGACGGACTGCGGGTCAGGCAATTGGTCTTTATGCTATCGTGATGGGGGATCAGCCATTACACGTGTTAATGACTCTTGTATAGTTGTGTAGTTAAGGACATCAGGGTAAAGGGGTAATGGGCATTGTGGTTGATTGTTCTACCTGGGAATCCTCCACTGTTTTATATCTTATGTATGTATGTATGTACTAACCTAGTTGTGGTTGCAAGGGTTGAACTTTGGCTCTTTGGTCCCGCCTCTCAACCGTCAATCAACTGATGTACAGATTCCTGAGCCTACTGGGCTCTGTCATATCTACACTTGAAACTGTGTATGGAATCAGCCTCCACCACATTACTGCCTAATGAATTCCATTTATTAACTACTCTGACACTGAAAAGTTCTTTCTATAATCTCTCTGTGGCTCATTTGGGTACTCAGCTTCCACCTGTGTCCCCTTGTGCGTGTACCACATGTGTTAAATAAATGTATGTATGTATGTATGTATGTATGTATGTATGTATGTATGTATGTATGTATGTAAGGAGAGAGAGAGAGAGAGAGAGAGAGAGAGAGAGAGAGAGAGAGAGAGAGAGAGAGAGAGAGGAGAGAGAGAGAAGGAGAGAGAGAGAGAAAGAGATGAAGATCGAGACAGAGAAATAGATATAGACAGAGTCAGGGAGAGAATGTTAGACACAGAGACGTATAGATAAGGATATGCAAAGTTAGTGAGAGAATGACAGAGATAGAGCGAGGAAAGAGACAGAGATAGGCTGACACAGAGAATGTCAGAAACGAGGAGAGGCAGAGACAGGAACAGGGACAGGAGCAGAGGCACAGGGACAGACACAGACACGCACATGGAACACCGAACCTTACACACTCTCTGATATATTGTTTAATTAATAGTGATTCACTAATAAAGCTTATAATTGTATATGTTATCAAAAAGGCATAGATATGGCCACTGCTTCGCAAAGCGGGGATGTTTCTGATGGGGGAGAAAGAAACATTTGCGCAGCGCGTCCCGCGGCGTTGCGCGGGCAGTCTGGGGCCGTATAAATACGGGGGCACAGAGGGGCTCTGCCCTCACTCCGCCTGCCCTCGCCGCTGCCCTCGCAAAGCCCACCCTCCTCCCCTTTGCAAGCGGCTGTCTTTGTACCCCCGTCATGCTTTGCACAGTTGTCCCCCTTGTCTCCCCACTGCATGTGGGAAGGGGGGTGCAGCGCCGGTCCCCAAGTGTCCCGCTGTCCGCAGCTAATACTTTGCCCAGTCTAGGTGCTAGTAAGCCCTACTTGTAGTCCCCCCCTTCTCCTTATTCATTAGGTCTTTACGGCCTCTTGGTCGGGTACATTATGTGTTATGTGGTCTCTCACTTATTAGTTACTCTTTGTGTCCTGCCTGTTATATCCTAGTGTTATATAATTACTACACATTTGCACTCGGCCTTAATTCTAGTACCAGTTAAGCTTTAGGTTTCTGCAGAATTAGTATCCATGTCACTATAGGCTAAGGTCTCATAATTACTACGGGTGTACCTTTTAAGTTAAATCTAGTCCTCGGACTTGGAATTGTTACTGTTAATTCCTACTTTATATATTTACATGTTCTGCAGAATTTAATCTTCAATAAACTTTAAAGCCCCATACTGCCAGTATCTTTCTCCCCCTGATCAGAAAAAAGTCGTTCTTACGTTTTAGTCACAGAGATTAGATATTAGTAAAGTAAAGTTCATTTTATTCAGGAAAGTACATAAATAGTCGATTTACAAACATAATATTGGATTTATAGATAGAGCTAGTACATACAATACCTAAAGCCACTAGTACGCATAGCGTTTCGGGCATATTATTGAGAGGAAAGATATTTATATTTAAACAATTTTTTTTTTTTACCGACGCTCTCCCTATTGATGAGAACTACAACCTAATGAAGATAAATGTTAATTTTATGTAGATACTGTAATAAACGAAAGTTTTTAATGTCATCAGAGAAGCAGAAATATAGGCAAATTTTAAATCCCTTGTCATATATATAACTGAAGTGAAAGCAAAGATATATGCATTTTGATAGTTACAAAGACAGCTCTTTAACACGGGTGGAACACGAACAAGGGGAACTTAGTACCCAAATGAGCCACAGAGATATTAGAAAGAATTTTTTCAGTGTCAGAGTAGTTAACAAATGGAATGTATTAAGCAGTGATGTGGTGGAGGCTGACTCCATACACAATTTCAAATGTAGATGTGATAGAGCCCAATAGGCTCAGGAACCTGTACACCTGTTGATTGACGGTTGAGAGTCGGGACCAAAGAACCAAAGCTCAACCCCTGCAAGCACAAATTAGGTGAGTACAACTAGGTGAATACAGCTGAGGGGCGGGACCAAACAGCTGAAGCTCAATTCCCTACGCATAACTAGGCGAGTCCATAGGAATTACCGTTTGTCCTGGCGCCATCTATGTTTTGACAGCAGTACTACTAATGTTCCCACGTTATGTGATCGCTATACGGGTGTTACGGTCAGTTGCTCTTCTATATATGTTTATGGACAACGTAGGTGATTTGAGGCAATTTGCGGCCAGAGTGAAATAGTATCCACGCGGTGAGTGATGGAGGAGGATATATACTGCTGTGTACTCGACCAGCGGGTGAGAGGTAAGTTATATCGAACAATTATGGGGAATAGATGGGTTATTTTAAGCGTAGAATGTCAGGTAACCGGTAACTACACAGATGGGGTAGTGTTTTTTTAAGTCTTTATTTACTAAAGTAAATAAATAAGAAAGTATAAAGTGGAACATTACATTATGCCTTTAGCTGAACAAGTCTACTGGTGGGGGAAGTAGACGGGTTTTATGAAGTATTTTACCTAAATATTTGTATTTGGTTAACTAGTTCAGCCGTTACCAGGGAGGGTGTTCCTTTAATCTAATCTAAAAATTCTAGCCGGACAAAGTGATTAAATAAATTGAATAGAACGAAGTGGTTTGCCAGGGTGCTTAACATTTAGTTTAGTTCACTTACTATGCAGCCCATTCTTAAAGAATGCAAGTTTATGATATTGAATTTACCGTAGTTTTACTGCATTTAATATACAGTTTTTACCCTATTTAATTATGTCGGGTGAAGGCCGGTCGTGGAAAGTTCCTAATATAACAAGCTTTAAAGGAAAAGTTTGAGTTAACTTTAACGCTTAAGTTAGTGACCAATTAGCTTAGTCTATTGTGAGGAAAGTTACTAGAATCTAACATTGCAAGTGCCATTTCTGTACTCTTTTTGAGAAACATGACTAGATACATGAATCGCATAGTTTTATTACTAAATGTTCATGGATTAGGTTGCATAGTTGAGGAAATGGTGATAAGGTTTGTGATTTTGTGTACCTTGACTTGAGCAGAGATTTTGATAGTGGCGCAAAATTGATAGGGGCTCGGATCATTGGGAATGCTGACTGAAGTTGATTAGGTCATGGCTATACCAAAGGAAATTGGTATAAATGGGGTTAAGTTGGGAGAAGTGTTGTAAGTAGTGCCTAAAAGCTCTCCTTGTACCTCTGTTATTCGCAAGATTATGGTTTAGACTGCAATAGTTGCAGAATTAGCAAATAAAAAATACCGATGCCCTATATAGTTTTGAAATGGTTAAGACTACCAGATGCAGTTTAATGCTTACAAATGTAAGGTTTGGGGGCTAGGTAAAGATTAGATGGTGTAGATTGTTAAGAGTATTAAATTTTTTGCAGGTGGTAAATTCTCCCCGAGCTGGCACTGCTCTCCAGCCTGGGATGTTGATTGGCTAGTCTTCAACTGCCTCCCAACATGGTAGTGAGGTCCTGAGCTGACATGCAGTGAGGAACGTGGAAAGCTTCCTGAATTGGCACATGGTATGCCTCCCTTTCAAACCAGCAGCTGGCACAAATGTTCCACCTAACATCAGAATAGTGGATGAAGCCCACACTAAAATGTAAGTGGTAAGAGTAAATGGACACCCCCCCCCCCCCCTCCCTTTTGACAGTGAACAGTTGGGAGGAAGGGGGGGGGGGAGAAAGTGTGGCTTGTAGTTCTATTGCTACAGAATCTTTTGCCATAAGCCAGTGGCAGTGCCTATTGGCACTTGCTATTCAGAATCATTGGAATTAGAGGGTAGAAGTTAATTGCTAAAAACCTATTAAATGTTAGGGTATGGAAGTCTATGCTTAGGCTAGTGGGTACCATATCTGCAAGTTTAGTCCTTTCAGGAATGTATTGAATAGAATGGTATGTTGAAATTGTGAAAATTGTAATGTGGGGCATTAGATCTTAAACAGCATAGTTGAGGGTGTTTTATTAATAATTTTAATGAAATATAAATCTTGTTTAGTTAACATTAAATGTTTGTTAAATAAGCTTTAATCTATAAATGTATAACACTGTTAAGGGTAATCATGAGTCAAAGTTAATTGCAGGAAAAGTTTTGTTCTAAGTGATGGTATTTTTCCCTTGAAAGTAAAAAAAAATATTCAATGTTTACTTTTTAGCTTGGTTTTAAATTTATATAGTTTTACAAAATGTGGTTTGGAAAGTGCAGAAGTCCCTCTGTGAGTTGGAAGTTAATTACTACAACTTGCCTGATTCTGTTTAAGCAAAGGTTAATCTGAATAGATTTGCATAAAAGTAAAAAAATAGTAATAACTTAAACAATATAGCATTGGCTAAAGATAAATGTAAATTGCCATTGAAGTGCAGTTGTGGATAGTTTCTCAAATGACATTTACTGAAACTTGGCAAATTGATGCCATATATATTTATATTGCTAAATTAGATCTTTACTACTACTGCTACTAGAATATGTAGGAAAGGTAAATTCCTTAAAGAAATTTTTTACATCTGAATTTGTAAAGTACTGAATGCTAATTTGAAAAGTAAAGCAAGATTGGCTTTAAATCTGAAATTAATTTGTTGAAATATTTTTCAGGTGAAAGAGATTATGATGCATGGACTGGCTTGGAGTGAGGCTCCTTTACTCTGCAAAAGGAAATCTACAAAAGTTGGTGAGATTGAATTTGATGTTTTAGCTATATCAATGACCTAATCTTAATTCTCTTATCTAGTCCATTTATAGGTGTGTAACCATGTCCTACTGTTACAACCCACAGGGGATGATGCAGTTTGTACTGATCCTACCCCATTTCATACAAGGGGACCAGGCAGTCCTGCAGATTTCCCTGGCTTGGCTTTTTCAGAGCTTTGCTCTACTACCCATCTAATAGATGGACTAGATTTGCATAGGTTTAGGGACCCTTAACAATGTTTACATTGTTAATTCTCACAGGGCTTGTTTGCTGAATGCATCTACAACTTTAGTGCCTGGCATGCATTGTACAATGTGTTGATGGCACTAAAGTGGTGGATGTAATGCACCCATTCAGGGAACAAGCTCTGCACTAAAACCAGAGGAAGGGATAGGCCTTGCTGAGCCTATCTTAAAAGATAGGCTGTTAGGATTTTTTGGGCTTGTTATTAGGCATTGGTGATAATAAAAGTAGTGTCCCTGTTTAATGTTTATTTTTCTTTTACAGGTGATTGGCTCTGGAGTTGTCTTGGCCTTTTGGATCTTTGGTTCATCTAGGAGCATGTCCCACAACCTGAAACAGTAATAAATATTAATGTATTATAAACACTATGTAAAACTTAAATAAAACAATTTTAATGAAACTACTTTATATACCTTATCCTGAAATTATGCTGGAAATTATTGTTTACTACTATTGATGCAACGTTTAAACTGAATTTTTTACTTTGAAAATAAATACTTGGTAAAATTTACACCTATTTGTAACTTGTTACATAGGTGCATGCAAAATGCATTGAAAAGATGTAAAAGTGGACTACCTATTCAATTTACATAAACTAACAAATATTGCAAATTAGTCTGAAATATTAAAGTGGAAGAAACTTTAGTCAATATTTTAGTTTTCAAATTTGAAAGTAAATTTAAAGCTATAAAACACCTAAGCTTTGTTAAATTTACATCATAATTTGTACAATGATTTTGTTAATTTAAAAACATTAGAAAAGTGACACTGAAGCATCTATACAACATGATTTTCAGTCTTTGATTAAATTTAATCAAAGCTCTTAAATGATTTGTCTGCCAAACTTCAGATATTCTGAAATATTTTACCTAGATTAGAACCATCATTGTTTAAAAGGGCAAAACAGATTACTGTCAATTAGTTTGACCTAACATCTGCAAGGTCCTGAAGGAATAGAATTTTTTTTGTAAAACTTTGTTTGCTAAAAACAAACCCTGCCTAATGAACCTGCTCATTTTTTTTAGAAATGGTAATTGCAACATTACCAAAGGCCATTGTTTTAATAGCCAAAGTACCAAATGAAAGACCAAGAAGCAACAAACAGGTACATGGTAGAAAGGACAAAAGAATGGTTATGAGGACCCTTTCATTTGTTAAAGAAATGACTGGGAAAAATGCTGTCATACCACAAGGGGTCTTAACCCTTGTCATATACATCACTGACATTAATCTAAATATTACCAACCACAAAAATTGCTGATAACATGTTATAAAAAAAAATAAAGAATATAATATTGAGGCCTTAATGCAGATCTCTAACTCTACAAATAGTAACAAGACTGGCAATTTCTTAATATAAAACAAAAAAATCCAAGACCTTGCACGTGAGCCAGAACAATCCATATCACAACTACCACATTAAAATGAAACAACAATGAAGGTAAGGTAATTACCAAAAGAAGGCACCAAACCGGGAAGGCCATGTAGCACCATCAAAGTGCGAAATAATCAGAGGGCGCTAAATATCACCAAGAATGCCAATACGAGAACAAAAACGCATAAGGCGAACGATATCAAAAGTATCCAATTCACCTAGAATTCTATCGAGGGACAAGTGACTGCGAGGGACGGTCGGAAGGAAGCAAGACACACGCTCGTCCTGGAAGTCAGGACATTCAACAAGGATATGCACAACTGTAAGAGGGACAACGCAATTCGGACAATAAGGAGCAGGGCGGCGCTCCATTAAGTGACCGTGGGTTAAGCGGGTATGACCAACCCACAGCCGTGCCAAAGCAGTGTCCCACCGCCGGTTACGGTGGTAGGAGGAAGGCCATGGGGACACACTAAGTTTGAGAGTACGCAGCTTGTTACCAACCACAGAGGACCAACAACCCTGCCAACGGGGAAGAATGAATAACAGGATAAAAGTCGGAATAAGGAATACCTTTACGGGAGATGGGACAAGAACGGATAGCTTCTTTAGCGGCACCATCCGCACGCTCATTGAAACACCAATATGGCTGGGAACCCAGCAAAACTCTACCGATTTAAATTTACTAGAAATAAGAAACAGCCAATGTTGAATCTCAATGACCACCGGATGGACAGGATTAAAGGACCCTAGAGCCATGAGGGCACTACGAGAATCAACTACAACCACAAAGGAGGAATGAGAATGAGAAAGCAAGAGACAAAGAGCATAGAGAATAGCATAAAGTTCTGCCGTAAAGACGCTAGCCTCCGAAGGGAGGCGACACATGTAAGTACGGTTAGGAAAAACAACAGAGTAGCCCACACCATCCGCAGACTTAGACCCATCAGGAAAGATGGAAATAGAGTGGGAGTGCGAAGAAAAGTGCTCAAGGAAGAGGATTTCAGAATTGTAGGAGGGGTAAAGGCTTTAGTAATACAAGTCAAGGACGTACAAAACTTGGGAAGGGGGACTCTCCACGGAGGTAATGAAGGAACAATACGAGGAGAAACATTAGAAATATGAACAGAAAGAGAATCCTGTAAGCGAGATAACTGGACAGAAAGTGGGAGACAATGAAGAGGAACAGGAACCACAGGAGGAGGAAAAGTCAATGCACGACAGAGGCGAGAGGAAGGATGTTGGAAGGACCGCGCAAGATAGCGAAGACATTAGCGATCACGGCAGTCCTGAAGAGAGAGAAAGCCAGTGTCAACATACAAACTAAGGGCGGGAGTCGAACGAAAGCCACCAGAGCCGAGACGCAACCCAGTATGGTGCAAAGCATCAAGACGGCGAAGAGTAGAAAGAGAAGCAGAAGAGTATGCAGGGCAACCATAATCGAGTTTAGACAGGACGAGAGAGGAGTGCAAATAGAGGAGCGTGCGCCTATCCACTCCCCAAGAATTATGGGACAAAACCTTAAGGAGGTTAAGGGCCTTAGAGCATTCAACTCGGAGGCAAGAGATATGGGCTGACCAAGACAAACGAGTGTCAAAGACTAACCCCGAAAGCTTCCCGGAATCCCTGTACACAATGAGATGACCATAAAGCAACAACAATGAAGTAAAGGTCCTTTCAGTAAGAATCTATCATTCACTGAAAGTTGCTGCAGTTAAAAATAAAAGAAAATACAAGTCCCTAGAAATAAACAAGCAACCTTTTTGACTAAGGAAAAGAAGGTAGTTATTCTACTGTATAAATCTAAGTATTCACTTAGATAACTGTATCCAAGCATAGAGGTTCCCCCCCCCCCCATCCCTTTCAGAAAAACATCTACTTTCGAAAAAGTTTAACATTGGCCAACAAAAATGATTCCAGAACTAAATTGCCTAATACCAGGAACAACTGAGAGCCATGACAAACACTGCAACCCTCTCCTACCCCCAAGTCTTATGCTATTTATGATCCAAGGTAATTTGAGATACTATACTCTACTTCCTACAGATGAGTCTAGTGAGAGGGTGATCTCCTGGCGATTAAATTGAAGCACGATACAGGTGTCAACGAACATCAGTCAGCCCACTTGTCAGCACAGTGGATAACTAATGACATCATAATCTGCAGTGTTGTATGCCTCCCTGTGGCCATTTAAATCAATAAAACACAGGGTTGTGGCAATGTTTACAGCATAAGGCAAGGTATAGAGGAATCCTGGAATGCCATGTAATGTGTAGTCCTTGAATGTGCTTTAGGCAACCAAATTGAATAACAACATTTCTGGTGTTCGGCTATATAATCCGAGTTTCTCATTCGGTATAATGTTTTAAACCTAAATAGGAAATCACTTTAAAGGTCAATTTATTTGGAAAGTGCTAACCAGATTCCAAATTACTGAGCTCTGAAAGTACTACAAGGCAAGTTTAACCGAATGAGTGTTTGCCTATCCATACCCCCATGAGGTATGTGACAACACTGAATAAAGAAAGGGTCTTTGAGCATTCACCGTGCAGGTATTTGACATGACCAATATAGCCAAGTGTTAAAGATCATTCTAAGCAGTTCTGCACAATCCATATACTATCAATTAATATAATTGTACAATGGTGCTTGGTGGATGATATTTCCTATTAAAACTCATTGGACAACTGTTTGTATTAGGCATTTTAAACCTACAAATGGTAGCCCTAGATATCGCACTACAGTATTAATTACAAGATGAACAATGTAAAATCAATACCACAACAGCAAAGGATGACGGCTTTTCAACAACCGACAAACACGCAGGTCTAACACTAGCCATCCCGAGAGAGGACGTCCCAAGCATGTACACCCCACAACTTTACATCACCTTTGCTACCTCACGCGAGCACGCAACAGCATGAGGATGCCATACTCCCAAACCAACTCCATGCACTTTGAGGCTTTAACAACTCAACATTTAAAAAGTTGATTTAAAAAATCAAACACCTGAATTTTTCCCTAATTAAATTTACTAGGGAAATGCACACCAAGCCATGAAACTTACAATGAAGATGAACAAACTACACACAGCTGTCACCAAACTTCCACATACCACCCCCCTCTCACTCCTGCCCTCCTTAGGTGCTCTGATTGGCTGAGCACCTAAGCCACCACCACTCACCTCTTGTTGTGAGAGCCTAAAGCATGTTTGGTTGCACTTTAAAAGTTCCCCAGTGTACTCGCCTAATTGTGAGTACCGCCTGCCCGGTTCACCATTTTGTTTTTCAATCTACCTCAATTTACCCCTTTACAGTCAAATATTATGCAAAATTCTGTTTAAGACTTGTCCCTTCTTAACTTAAATAACTGCTTTGGCCATCTGCAATCTTTCTAGGTGGGTAACAATGACTCTTGAGGCCAGAAAGGACTTATCAGACGGCGATCATAACAATACAGTACACACACAAAATCACAACCTGATATACACCAAGCAGAAAATCCACTGGAGCTGTGAGGCGACGTAAACCCTTGCCCAAGGCACTGACAGCTGCATACTCTACCACAGTATATTAGTGACTTTGTAAAAGTCTTACAACCGGATTTCCCCATAAATCACAGCAAGTTTTGAGGCCACTCCTTGAGTCAACGTCTTACGTAAGACCTACAAGCACTCAGGTGAAGGCTGAAGCAGTTCAACACCATACGCCCCAACTTCAAATACACAGTTGAGAGGCGGGACCAAAACGTGATTTTCTGTGTGTGCCTGAAGTTGGGGGCATACGGTCTTGCTTCACCCTTCACTTTACCCTTCACCGGCGTACTTCAGGGGTTTTATTTAATACAGTACTTGGACTGGCTTCAGTAGGGCCTCCAGACTTTCTGTGGCTTCACAAGTGTCACGTGAATCCCCTGCATAGCAGTGGAACTGCCTTTTCCCTTCACCTTCAATGCCTCTGCACTGGAAGTATACATCTACACCAGCCCAGAAGAGTCATCAGTCCTGCCACCTCTCCATACCCCCCAGGGCCTGGCACGGCCTGGTACGACTCAGAGGCAAGCCGGGCGCCACTGCTAACTGGCAGTTTGTCCCCACAAACAAGCAGTTAGCCGCCTTCAACTGACAGTGGTACAGCTCAACACAAAGGCACCGCCAGCCACAACGAGCAGTTTGCTAGTTGACCAGATGTCCACCTCGTGTTGACACTGGATGAGTCATCACCGCCGGACTATATAGAGCGCTGCCTCCCTGGAGAGGCAATCTCTCCCTTAGTGCTCTAGGATCACCTTCATGTCTCTAACCCGTCGTCCGCTTCCAGCCAACGTCGTGTGACTGATGCCATGGTGGTATGGTAGCTGTCTTCAGAACACCAGTACCCAGTATATATTCATACTTTTATTCATTGCTTATAGTTTATTTTTTGCATTTAAGGTCATACTAACTTGTTCACCTTTGCATTACATGATAGTCAAGTATTGTCATGTGTTATTTTTGTTCATTACTATTTCAGTAAATTGTTTAATTATTTATTTGATAATTTTCATTTGTTTCCACCTGCAACTTACACACTGCAAGGCCAATAGCAGCATTTCTTTCATTTATGTGAGGGAGAGCCATACCATCTTGGTTCAGTATAGCTGTGATACCATAACCCGTCACACAAGATATCCAGTTGTAAGACTTTTACCATCAGTGGTGGTAGAGTATGCAACTGGCAATGCCTTTGTTACAGGTTCGCTTCATCTCACAGCCCCAGTGGATTTTCTCACACATTTGAATACATGAAACAACTTTATTTGATACATTCCAAACCAAAGTAGTGTACAGTACAGTAATTATCAAACCATCAAATGTGTGGGATAATCATAGTGCGCTAAATATCACTAACGTCGCCAATACAAGAACAAAAACGCATACGGCGAACAATATCAAAGGTATTGAATTTACCAAGAATTTTATCGAGGGACAATTGACAGTGAGGGATGGTCGGGAAGCAAGACACGTAAGTCCTGGAAGTCAGGACATGTAGAGACAACGGTTTGGACAATAAGAAGCAGGGCAGCGCTCCATTAAGTGCCCGTGAGTTAAACGTGTATGACCAAAATACAACCTCGCCAGAGCCATTTCCCACCACCGGTTACGGTGGTAGGAGGAAGGCCACGGGAACACACTACTCGTAAGAGCACGCAGTTTGTTACCAGTAACAGAAGACCAACAACCCTGACAACGGGCAAGAATGGGGAAATGAATAACTGGGTAAAAGTCATAATAAGGAATACCTTTACGGGAGATGGGACAGATACGGATAGCTTCCTTAGCGGCAGTGTCCGCACGCTCATTTAAGAACACACCAATATGGGTGGGAATCCAGCGAAATTCCACTGTCTTAAATCTACTGGAGATAAGAAACAGCCAATGTTGAATTTCAACTACCAAAGGATGGACTGGATTAAAGGATTCTAGAGCCATGAGGGCACTGCAAGTGTCAACTACAAACACAGAGGAGGATTGACAGCGAGAAAAGAGTTGATGAAGAGCATAGAGAATTGCATAAAGTTCTGCCATGAAGATGCTAGTCTCCGGAGGCAGGAGACACAAAGGTGCAGTCAGGAAAAACAACAGAGTAGCCTACACCGTCTGCAGACTTAAGACCCATTGGTGAAGACGGAAATAGAGTGGAAGTGTGAAGAAAAGTGTTCAAGTAAAAGGTGATTTAGAACTGTAGGAGGGGTAAAAGTTTTAGTCATGTGGGTCAAGGCTTACAGAATTTAGGAACGGGGACCCCTCCACAGGGGCAAAGACGGAATGACACGAGGGGAAATATTGGTAACACAAACTGAAAGAGCATTTTGTAAGAGAGACAACCGTACAGAAAGAGATAGGTGGTGAAGGGGAACAGGAACCACAGGATGGGTAAAGGTCAAGGCATGACATAAGCAAGAGTGAAGGTGCTGTAAGGACCGTGCAAGGTGGAGAAGACAGTAGCGATCATGGCGATCCTGTAGAAACAGGACGCCAGTTTCAACATACAGGCTTAGGGTAGGTGTCGAAGGAAAGGTACCAGAGTTGAGCCGTAACCCAGTATGATGCAGTGTGTCCAGATGGTGAAGGGTAGAAGGAGAAGCAGACGAGTAAACAGGGCCATAATCGAGTTTAGACAGAACGAGAGAGGAATGTAAAGAGAGGAGCAGTGTCGATTAGCTCCCCAAGAAGTATGGGACATGACCTAAAGTTAGTTAAGGGCCTTAGAGCATTCAACTCGGACGTAAAAAATATGGGGCGACAAAGACAAACGAGTGTCAAAGATTAGCCCTAAAAGCTTTAGCAGATTCTTTGTACAAAAGGGGATGACCCCTGTTACCTAACAGTAAATAGGTATCTGGGAGTTAGCTGTTACAGGCTGCTTCCTAGGGGGGTGCGTGTGTGGGAGAAAAAAAAATTTAGTAGTTAACCACTGAACTGCTCTGTCTCCAAATAACACCCTGGTGCACAAGAAATAAATTCTTTCCAAAAATTTTTTTTCTCTTCTTATATTGTTAAAATGCAGAGTCTGATCACGGGGAAACTAAACAAAAAATATTGTATGTGACTTACTTTAGCTGCAATGGAGCTGGGAAGTTGAGCAAATTATGGGCGCTGAGCGTTGGGGGTCTGTCGGCCCCGCCACCCCGTGCGACGGCAGTTGCTGTGAATAAAATGTTGCGCAATTATTTTGAAGTTTCTCATTCATTTCTTCCTTTTTTTGCTGTAATATTATTTAAAAGTGTGTAATTTGTGGAATTTATATAATTCAAAGTATAGAACATCACTATGCTCAAAATTATGGGCCTCATATATGCGACATATTCTACAATCAAACAGTGTTTTTGTTGTTATTACACTATATACACACATTGTATATACCCATCTACGTATGTATTCACCATAACGATCCACTATGTTGGTATGGTGAGCCCAAAAAACATGAGTGAGCTGCCACACCCTGCCAGTCCTCCCTCCCTCCTCCAACACATTACTTGCCAACATTCCTCCTCCCAAAATACTGTTATTGTGTTTATTACACTATTTACACACGTTATGTATAAGTATGTACATGTTTTATTCATGTACATACGTACATACTTGCCATCTCCTCACCTCTCTCTCTTGCCTACTTAATGCTCTTGCTTCCCTCATCTCATCACAATCGACTTTATAATGGTCCAGGACGGATCGAAATGTCGTCGTCTATTCAATTTCCAGTGTGTGGTTTGGTCAACAATGAAATCTTCATGCAAGATCTTATAAAGAAAACCCCTAGAACGAGTTTTGCAGATACGAAAGAGTTTAAGGTGAGTAGGGGATGGTTTGAGAAATTTTGAAAAAAGACGTGGTATTCATAGTGTTGTGAGGCATGGTGAGGGTGCCAGCTCAGATAAAGTAGGGGCTGAAAGATTTGTTCGTGATTTTAAAGAATTTGTAGATACTGTATTGATGGATATATTCCACAACAAGTGTTTAATTGTGAGGAGACATGGCTATTCTGGAAAAAATTGCCGAAGAGGACATACATTACCCAAGAGGAGACGTCACTGCCCGGACACAAGCTAACTTGGGCTAACTTGTGTCAGGATAGGCTAACTCTTGTGCTGTGTGGCGATTTGAAAATTAAACCCTTGCTCGTGTATCATTCCGAAAATCCAAGAGTTTTAAAAAATATATAACGTGCAGAAAAACTGTGATGTAGAGTGGTTTGCCCTGCCATCAAAAAATATCTGCAAGAGAAAAGTTTGACACTAAAGGGCCTGCTTCTCGACAATGCTCCTGCTCATCCTCCAGACTTGGAGGATGCATTGTTGGGGCCACTTTTTTTTTTTTAGGGATATTCCTGCATGGGCCCTAAGTTTCTGGCTAATGAACCAATGACATGAAGGAGGAGTTTTCAACCTACCTTGTGTTAGGTGTGCAGGGGTCAATAGGCTGAACATAATGTCAGGAGCAAAGGGGGGCGTTTGCCTCTTCAAACACAATTGTGACCATCTTCATCTCTTCGAACTATCCTAAATGCTCTCTTCACCTGTCTGACCAAATTGGGTGTCCAGACCACCTTTGAATCTGAAATTGTAAAATTAATAGTGATTTCAGAATATTCAGTCCATTTATACTAACAAAATTATATACAGTATACTGTAATTGAAATTTTACAGAATGATAAAGGCAATTTAGTAACTTTGTTAAAATGCACATGGGGGAAATACATGAAAGTAGGTTAATATGGTTTGTAAGGTTGATGGGAAATGTTTATTACTTTTATGATTTAAAAGATGTACAGTATAGCCCTAATACTCCATCCTGGGTGCATTCCACCAGGTAATGACCACAGCAAAAGTTTTCCACGAGGCTCTATTGTCACACAAACTTTTCACATTTTCAAACTTGATTCATCTTTTTCCCCCTCGTTCCAGGGGGTTTCTTTAAAAGGTCTTCATGCAAATGCCTTGGTTTCTCACAAATGATGGCCTCTGAAATGCTATCACCTGCTAACTCCTTGTTGTGTATCCAAATTAATTAAAACTTTTTAACATCCTCAAGTGTTTGTGTTCTTTGTTTCGGGATTGTTGATATGCCTTTTGCCACTTTAATGCTCATAATGTCCTTTTTCTTAGCAAGTATAGTGCATATTGTTGACAGATTTGTTGTACTGCCTAGCTAGTTCAACAACCTGTGCACCATTTTGATGTTTATGAATGCTCTCTTGTTTTTCCTCTATGGTCATTCTCACATGTGTTTTCTTGGCTTGAACCTTACCACTGGCTTTCTTGGGACTCATGGCAAGATATATCATAACAAATTTTATGTTCAAATAGCCAAAAATCCCAAAACAAATGTAATGCTTTACAAAAAATTCAGGCGCGATACTTACTAGGCAGGAGACACTGGTAAACTGAGGCGCGATCACCATGCCACCACGCGCTAGGTCAGCCCATACGTATATCAACAAACTCCTTTCCCGAGGCAAAGTTTGTAACCCGATTCAAATTTTTCGAAGAAATTAGGCTCGTAACCCGAAAAGTTCATAAATATTCATTTGTAAGCCGAGGTGTCACTATATATAACTAAAAAATTAAACTCGGGATTACTTTCAACCCCCACCCCTTTTGCTCTACTCCATCGCCACCTACCTTCACCCCCCTCTATGATGTACTCTTCCATAGACACCTACCTTTGCCCCCCTCCTCCCCTCTACTCCTCCATCATCACCTACCTTCACACCCCCTCCCTTCTCCTCCTCCATCGTCACCTTCCTTTCACCCTCCTCTATGATGTACTCTTCCATAGACACCTACGTTCACTGCATATAATGCTCCCCTCTACTCCTCCATCGTCACCTACTTTCACCCCCCCCCCTCCGCTCTACTCCTCCAGGGTCGCAGACAATTTCATGAGCGTGAGAACTATGAGTTCTCTAACCACTCTCACACTCCTACTCTCTCACCAGTGAGGGGGAGGGAAGGAGGGAGGAAATGAAGGAAGAAAGGTGGGGGAGAGAGAATAGGCAGGGGGGAGGAGGGCCTAGATACATTTCTTCCATATAGATAGGTAGACTGAGGGAGAGCTGCTTGCCAAGAGCCCTATCAGACAGGCTTCCTATTCCTCAACCCTCCCTAATATGCCACATCCTGGTCAGGACAACTTGCTCGATTGTTATTCTTGGTGTGACTCGAGAACTGACCTCGAGGCGGGGCATGGGCATGGATTATCTCCCTGGGGCACGCACCTCCCTGCCCCAGCTCTCTCTCTCTCTCACATAATCTATCAAGGGTCTAACATGAGGTCATTGTGCCTACCAGAAGTGTATGTGTCCAAGGCTGGCCACCTGTCTGGATCATTCAAATGTATAAACACGTAATTAGTCTATTAAAATTATATATAATGCTACAATTATAAATTAATTTGTTCATGGTCATTCGTTTATCAGTATTTTAATATGAGGTATATATACGCATGTATGTATACGTTGACGTACACATATATGATTATGTGTATGGAATGATTATGATTATGTGTAATCATATATGATTATATCTAATGGAATGCATTAGTAAGTGATGTGGTGGAGGCTGACTCCATACACAGGTTCAAGTGTAGATATGATAGAGCCCAATAGGCTCAGAAACCTGTACACCTGTTGATTGACGGTTGAGAGGTGGAACTAAAGAGCCAGAGCTCAACCCCAGCAAGCACAATTAGGCGAGTATATGAACGAATGCACATGTACACTTTCAAATGAATTAAGATACCTTGAGATACACAATGACTTAGTTTAAATAGTTTAAACACATTATGGTACTGATTTTGACATGCTGATGTCTGGAAGGGAGAGGGGGTGTGGGGGGTAATTGTCTGAGGTGGAGGACCAGAGGAGGGGGTCAGTGGAAGGATGGTGGCTGGAGGGATGCCATTGTTCTAATGGTTATGAAAACAATTATTGATGGCAGGAATTCAGTGGGTGTGTACTTCACCCGCACCATCACCATACTGTGCACTGCTACAACCCCCCCCCCCCCACTCCACCCATGCTGTGCAGGGCGTATTACACATTATGGGATAACCGACTGTCTGTCCATTCCTGTCTGCTCGTTATGCTGCCCTTCCTTTTGAAAATTGTCTGCTTTATCGACTTCCTTCAAGACCACACGTTAGCCTCTTATCACGCCCTCTTACCACTCTCAGGGAGCCGGCTCTTCTATACAATAGTTACCACTCAGTCCCCAAGGTGAAAGTGTCCGGGCATATGACTTGTTACGTGTACTTATTTGCGATTCGTTTGGGCTGTCACGTGTGGTGATTAGTGTTGGGTAAGGCTAGGCCAGGTCAGGTCAGACTAGGCCAGGTCAGACTAGGCTAGGTAAGGCTAGGCCAGGTCAGGTCAGACTAGGCCAGGTCAGACTAGGCTAGGTAAGGCTAGGCCAGGGCAGGTCTGGTCAGGTCTAGCTAGGCCATGCCAGGCCAGGCCAGGCCAGGCTAGGCAGGGTGAGAGAAGTAAAGCGGCAGGTACTTACGTTTCCGAGAAAGTAGCGGCGGTAGTATATTGTTGATTTAGATTCGACGACATCCTGAAGCTTCTTCTTCTTGATAGTAGGTGCAGTTTGCATGAAGGGTTTGTCCTCCCGATGACTGCACCAGTACAGATGTTGGTAGAGGCGTTTATGTTGAAGATGATAAGAGTTTCAAAAGTGCTTGTTGCGTTGTGCTGTAGACAGAGGAGCGGCGACTAAAACAGAGGTGGATGTTAGAGGGAGACTTGCCGCACCGTAGGGCGGTGTGTTGTGTTTATGGCGTCAGCTGATCCTTGGTGTTGCGACGAGGCAGTTGTTTTCTGTGTTTAGCTGTTGGTGGCGCCAGGTATAAATGTGGCGCGGGTCAGATGTGACCCAATTTGTTGGTCGATTGGAGATATTTAGCCAGTGCTTTGACTATTTGGTATTTTTCTTGTAACGAGTGGTCACCGCCTCCTAATATATGCTCGATGGTAAAGGGTATTTTAAGTGAGATAAGTTCTTGTTTGAAATTTACTCTGGCACTATAGTGTCGGAAGCAATGTAGGAGATAGTGTTCGATTGTTTCAGGCACCTGACAGTGGATGCAGAGTTCGTTGATGTCTGTTCTGTACTTAGAGCTGTGTGCTGCTAGTTTGGTGTGTCCCAGCCTTAATCTGGTCATCGCTATATCAATTTCTCTGCTTTTATATCTGACATGTTTCCAAGTTTCCCACTTCTTTTTAATGGACCCGTAGTACAAAGGTGAGCATGACGTTTTCCATTTCGTCGCAAAATCTTGGGTGATGGTATTTTTGAAGGCTCCTTTACGTGCAACATGGGGAATTGGATGACGGGTAATGTGAGGTGTGTTGTGCATTGCTTTGGCTAGTTGATCTACTAGTTCATTATGGAGAATGCCACAATGCGCTGGGACCCATTGGATAGAGGTATCATAACCGTTCAATCGATGTTCATGAAGAAGTTGAAGACATGGGTAAACAAACTCCTTGCACGTTTTTGAAGAGTACGTAATTGCTTGAATCGCACTCTTGGAGTCACTGCAGATTGTATATGTCCCGACTGGTAATGTTGTGATTATTTGGAGAGCTTGATATAAGGCATATAATTCAGCTGTGAAAACAGATAGTTGGTTTGGTAACCGCCATCCCTGCTTGAGATGGTATTCCGGTATCCATACAGCGCTAGTGACCGAGGGTACGTTGTTCTTGATGATGCGAGATCCATCTGTATAAATCGCTGTGGTATTTGGGTAGCAATTTTTCATTGTTGAAAGATCCTGAAGCTTCTTCTCTTCTTCTTGATAGTAGGTGCAGTTTGCATGAAGTTCCTGAAGCTAGTAGGTGGCGGCCTCATCGCTCTCGAACTTCTTGTTGTTGTAGGGGATACGAGGCACACCCAATATCCCCCTTACATTGATCACATCGCACACTAATATTTTTACTATTTCGGACACCAGATTTGTCTGTTTCGTATATGTATAATTGTTCAATATTAAAACCACAATAGAATGCTCTTAACAGTTACAATTTTCAACTTAACAGCCATATTGACAACATCGCACACTAATATTTTTACCACTTCGGGCACCAGCTTTCGATGTTTCGCATATGTGTACGTGTTCCACATTAAAACGACAATATAATGCTATTAACAATTAAAATCTTCTATTTAACAGGCATATAGTTATTAAATAAAGTTTAGTGATGTAATAGACATAATCCGGAGTTGGTAAGGACGCCGCCCGCCAGCGTAAACACAACACACCCGAATGCCCACAAACACGATACAACGCACAAAACACAACACTTCTGTCAGTTTTTAGATAAACTACTTTTATATTTATTATGTGAGAGTTATACTTGTATAAAATGATAACTATTATAGGTAAGCGCCTAATATTTAATATTAATCAATAAAAAAGAAGTCAGAAGCCACACGCCTGTCTGTACATGTCTTTTGTGTAAAAGTATTTTGGGCGCTCATGAACTTGTGCGCTAGCTGGCGTTCACAACTGTTCTCGCCTACAAGCATTAGAATTAAACAAACGAATTTATTTTTTCATTTATATACAAGAAGAGAAGGCTACCCTTGAGTCTGTAATATTCATCTGATCACTGGTCTCCCATTTGGTCCTCATTGCTTTATCTTACTATTATTGAATGTCAATAACCGTATTATGCAATTTCAATTTCTTCTATTTCTTTCTTTATTATGCACCCCATACCCATCCCGTGGGTGGTGGTGTAAAGGATTACAGAGGCACATAATCGGTTCAGGAACTGAACCCTCTAGTTCGTTTAGCTAAGCAAATAACAATGTTTGACGCTAGTTACAAAATTATTAATGTTGTATACACATGTACACACACACTCATACACACACACACTCATACACACACACATATATATATATATATATATATATATATATATATATATATATATATATATATATATATATATATATATATATATATATATATATATATATATATATATTCATATATATATATATATATATATATATATAATTACACCAGTATAATCTAATAATATATACTGGTCTAATAAAATAATTAGACCAGTTAATACTCTCACTCGTTGTGTTAGGATATGTTAGCTTGATAAAACTGACTGTTCATTGTTGAGAAATGTATTAACACAATATTTTCTGTCCAGGGGGAGAAAGATACTGGCAGTATGGGGCGTTAAAGTTTATTGAAGATTAAATTCTGCAGAACATGTAAATATATAAAGTTCAAATATAAAGTAAGTAATTATATAAAGTTTATATTAAACACAGTTTATATTATAGACTTATAACAAAGTTGATATTATTAAACTTAATATTGAACATGTGAATATATAAAGTTTCAAATATAATTTAAGGAATATATAACGTGTATATTAAAATATATAAAGTAAATATATAAAGTAAGAATTAACAGTAACAATTCCAAGTCCGAGGACTAGATTTAACTTAAAAGGTACACCCGTAGTAAGTATGAGACCTTAGCCTATAGTGACATGGAAACTAATTCTGCAGAAACCTAAAGGTTAACTGGTACTAGAATTAAGGCCGAGTGCAAATGTGTAGTAATTATATAACACTAGGTTATAACAGGCAGGACACAAAGAATAACTAATAAGTGAGAGACCACATAACACGTAATGTACCCGGCCAAGAGGCCGTAAAAGACCTAATGGATAAGGAGAAGGGGGTGTGACTACAAGTAGGGCTTACTAGCACCTAGACTGGGCAAAGTATTAGCTGCGGACAGCGGGACACTTGGGGACCGGCGCTGCACCCCCCTTCCCACATGCAGTGGGGAGACAATCGGGACAACTGTGCAAAGCATGACGGGGGTACAAAAGCAGCCGCTTGCAAAGGGGCGGAGGGTGGGGTTTTGCGAGGGCAGCGGCGAGGGCAGGCGGAGTGAGGCAGAGCCCCATTGTGCGCCCGTATTTATACGGCCCTGTAGCGAGTAGATTATCCCAATAATATACTCGCTCCAAATGCTTTGTTAATATTCCTGTCAACCTTTGGAGATGAATGAGGTGAGGCGTTGCCCGGGCATATAAGCAGCAATAGCAAACATTAACCAGAGTCTACTTTCAAGTGTGGTCTAGAGCAGACACTTGCGAGATACTGTACCAACGCTCAGTGCGCTCAACTCACACCAAAGTATCACCTGTGTACTTCTGTATATTCGACCAAATATATATATAGTATCTTAGTGTCTGTGTTTATTTGTCACCATACTTTACGTAACAATAGAACCGTTACATTGGTGACCCAGTGAGTGAAAAAGAACACCTAGTCACAAACTAGATCTTCGTCATGGATTTATCTACCAGGTTTCCAGCATACAACGCAGATGAGCCAGAATTTTGGTTCATGCAGATGGAGGCTATTTTCGACCTTCACGAAGTTTCGACGATACCCAGCCACGATGGACTACAACATGGACTCTCACTGGACCTCTACTGCTACTGTTTGCTGTGATGGAACGCTGCCAACACCCTCGCCACAGCTATGATTTTCATCGCGTCCATCTCTGCATTTTCATCTACTACGGCTTGCTGCTCCACGATCGTTACTCACTCATCTGACAGCCTCATCAATGATTACATCATGTTGGATCTACAGCTTGTCCTGCCGACTCTCCGTCGCTGCCAGGGCACTGCTTGTCCTACGCCCACGACAGCTGCTCTGTCATCAGATTCATCTACACGTTCACTGCAGTTTGATACTCGGCCGACTCAAGCCCTTTGCGCAGTACAGGACTTACAGCTTGCGTTTCCGACATTTCGTCGCCTTCAGGACAATTCAGCTCTAGATGTGATTACCTCGTTGTCCTAATTACGTGCCTACATTACCTCCTAATGTCCTGGTGCCCGAGCCCATCTGCCCCGGATCTAAATGCTCCACCAGCGACCCGAGGACGCAACAATTATGCACATTCTTCTCTCCTGCTACACCGAGCTTGTCCACACACTGCCTACATCTTTTGGTACCAGACTACAATTTCCACAGTCAACAATGTAGTACTCGGCGTGTACAGTCCTAATCAACCCAAGACGCTACAGCTTCGACACAGAGCAGACAGCAGACTACGACCACATCGAGCCGCCACGCTCTCGCTCCCCGAGTTTAGACACTCACAATTCTCAATCGAGCCGCCACGCTCTCGCTCCCCGAGTTTAGACACTCACAATTCTCAATCGAGCCGCCACGCTCTCCCACATAGAGCTCCACGACTCCGGCCTCACTCAGCTCTCTGCTCTGCTCCAGGCTTCGTCTCAACGTCTGCGACATGCTAAATCCAGAGACACATCCGCCGACTACGCAGTTCACTTTTCGACCACAGTTACCAGCAGCACCGCCTCCTACGACGACGGACGATCCTGTGCGACCTCCCACCCTACGACCCCAGTTAGATGACATCAGCGAAGAGGAGGAAGTTAACTTTGATGGTTATGTAACGCGAGCAGGGCGTACAATTCACCGACCAGCTAAGTTCCTTGATCAAGTATTTTTCCTTTCATCCCCTGGGAGGGGGAGTTCTGTAGCGAGTAGATTATCCCAATAATATACTCGCTCCAAATGCTTTGTTAATATTCCTGTCAACCTTTGGAGATGAATGAGGTGAGGCGTTGCCCGGGCATATAAGCAGCAATAGCAAACATTAACCAGAGTCTACTTTCAAGTGTGGTCTAGAGCAGACACTTGCGAGATACTGTACCAACGCTCAGTGCGCTCAACTCACACCAAAGTATCACCTGTGTACTTCTGTATATTCGACCAAATATATATATAGTATCTTAGTGTCTGTGTTTATTTGTCACCATACTTTACGTAACAATAGAACCGTTACAGCCCCAAACTGCCCGCGCAACGCCGCGGGACGCGCTGCGCAATTGTTTCTTTCTCCCCCGCCAGAAAAATCCCCGCTTGCTATCAAGCAGTGACCATTTTCTGACCAGGGGGAGAAAGATACTGGCAGTATGGGGCGTTAAAGTTTATTGAAGATTAAATTCTGCAGAACATGTAAATATATAAAGTTCAAATATAAAGTAAGTAATTATATAAAGTTTATATTAAACACGGTTTATATTATAAACTTATAACAAAGTTGATATTATTAAACTTAATATTGAACATGTGAATATATAAAGTTTCAAATATAATTTAAGGAATATATAACGTGTATATTAAAATATATAAAGTAAATATATAAAGTAAGAATTAACAGTAACAATTCCAAGTCCGAGGACTAGATTTAACTTAAAAGGTACACCCGTAGTAAGTATGAGACCTTAGCCTATAGTGACATGGAAACTAATTCTGCAGAAACCTAAAGGTTAACTGGTACTAGAATTAAGGCCGAGTGCAAATGTGTAGTAATTATATAACACTAGGATATAACAGGCAGGACACAAAGAATAACTAATAAGTGAGAGACCACATAACACGTAATGTACCCGGCCAAGAGGCCGTAAAAGACCTAATGGATAAGGAGAAGGGGGTGTGACTACAAGTAGGGCTTACTAGCACCTAGACTGGGCAAAGTATTAGCTGCGGACAGCGGGACACTTGGGGACCGGCGCTGCACCCCCACCGCAGGCCAGCGACCAAATATATATATAGTATCTTAGTGTCTGTGTTTATTTGTCACCATACTTTACGTAACAATAGAAACGTTACATTGGTGACCCCAGAGATACTTTCGACGATACCTAGCCACGATGGACTACAACATGGACTCTCACTGGACCTCTACTGTTTGCTGTGATGGAACACTGCCAATACCCTCGCCACAGCTATGATTTTCATCGCGTCCATCTCTGCATTTTCATCTACTACGGCTTGCTGCTCCACGATCGTTACTCACTCATCTGACAGCCTCATCAATGATTACATCATGTTGAATCTACAGCTTGTCCTGCCGACTCTCCGTCGCTGCCAGGGCACTGCTTGTCCTACGCCCACGACAGCTGCTCTGTCATCAGATTCATCTACACGTTCACTGCATTTTGATACTCGGCCGACTCAAGCCCTTTGCGCAGTACAGGACTTACAGCTTGCGTTTCCGACTCTTCGTCGCCTCCAGGACAATTCAGCTCTAGCAGTGATTACCTCGTTGTCCTAACTACGTGCCTACATTACCTCCTATTGTCCTGGTGCCCGAGCCCATCCGCCCCGGATCTAAATGCTCCACCAGCGACCCAAGGACGCAACAATTATGCACATTCTTCTCTCCTGCTACACCGAGCTTGTCCACACACTGCCTACATCTTTTGGTACCAGACTACAATTTCCACAGTCAACAATGTAGTACTCGGCGTGTACAGTCCTAACCAACCCAAGACGCTACAGCTTCGACACAGAGCAGACAGCAGACTACGACCGCATCGAGCCGCCACGCTCTCCCACGTAGAGCTCCACGACTCCGGCCTCACTCAGCTCTCTGCTCTGCTCCAGGCTTCGTCTCAAACGTCTGCGACACTGCTAAATCCAGAGACACATCCGCCGACTACGCAGTTCACTTTTCGACCACAATTACCAGCAGCACCGCCACCTACGACGACGGACGATCCTGTGCAACCTCCCACCCTACGACCCCAGTTAGATGACATCAGCGAAGAGGAGGAAGTTAACTTTGATGGTTATGTAACGCGAGCAGGGCGTACAATTCACCGACCAGCAAAGTTCCTTGATCAAGTATTTTTCCTTTCATCCCCTGGGAGGGGGAGTTCTGTAGCGAGTAGATTATCCCAATAATATACTCGCTCCAAATGCTTTGTTAATATTCCTGTCAACCTTTAGAGATGAATGAGGTGAGGCGTTGCCCGGGCAACACGGTGAGGTGTTGCTCGAGCATATAAGCAGCAGAATAGCAAACATTAACCAGAGTCTACTTTCAAGTGTGGTCTAGAGCAGACACTTGCGAGATACTGTACCGACGCTCAGTGCGCTCAACTCACACCAAAGTATCACCTGTGTACTTCTGTATATTCGACCAAATATATATATAGTATTTTAGTGTCTGTGTTTATTTGTCACCATACTTTACGTAACAATAGAAACGTTACACTCTCAGTAAATGTTATGTACTCTCGCAACCCAATGTACGTTCTTGTATATAAATAAATAGATTTCAACTGTAAGGGGATATGGTTTGCACCTTGTTATTCAAATAATGGATAAATAATTCTAATAATGGAAGCGCTAATTATATGAACAAGTGCCATGTATTTATTCAGACGAGAACAACAGCGAACACAAACCAGCGCATATACGAACGGAATGGTTTGTATGTACAAACTTCTCAGTGAACGAAGTTGTTTCTAGCCCGGTATCCGAAATTGCAGTATACGACTTGACCAGTCCCCACCTCCACTACCTCCTTGGGGTCAGCTCCACCACCTCCCTGGGGTCATCGCTGCCCGTCATACCTAAACATAACGTCAAGATGCTCGCCGTCAACAAATCAAGAAAACAAAGCAGGAGTTTAATTCTATATATGCAAAGACGTTTTAAGAAAAAGGTAATTCATCATTAAAAAGTTGATGCTGAGGGTTGATGCTAATCTCGGGAGGAACTAAAGTATTACTCAAATATAACAAGATTGAAGTTACCTAACACAATTTGTTTATCATATTCATGTTTATATTGAAGGTATAACAATGGCCTTGGTTCTTGCTTGTTGGTATTTGATTCCCAGTGGTCCAAGTTGTTGGGTACCTTTCCCTCCATCCTCATAACCCTTCCAAATGCTGTATAGTCACACTGGCTTAGCACTTTCTCCTGATAATTACCTTGCCTTACCTCGATCCAAAGCATTTACGGAACATGCATGTACAAACTACCATGTGTGTGTCTAATAGACGTGACTACAAATAATTGTTTACCTAATCCCTTCAGAAACAATCCCATCAATGTGTTGAGGTGGTGACAAAAGCACTGATATAGAGTCAAGCACAAAGTTAAAGAATTGGCATACATGTGGCACACTGTCAGCAACAGATTGCTCAAGCAGATTGAATGTGTACACAACATGGTTCATAGTCATCTAAAGCATTTTTTATTACATATTAATGCCTGGATATCATTAAACTTTCCACTCATGTTACTTGTATTGTTGTAAGATTGACCTCAATAGTGTGAAATATCCAAAATGATACTCTTTCATGAAGGAAAATAAACCCTAAAGGTCCTTAGCAGTATGGCCATGCATGTTAAGAAACTTTGTGATATGTACCATTGGTCTGTCCTTAACAATATACAGAAATGTCAGTGCTACTTTGTTAAAATTAACAATATCTGGAGTAGAATCCAATGATACAGTAGTGAAAAATAATGAGCTTTGATCTCAGTGATGATTACTTTGAAAAGTTTGTCCTATTATTTTAATCTCTTTATTATATGTAGTAGATGATACATGTACTGTATATGCAAAACAGAACCTCTACCATGCTTTTACAAGTGAGTGACTAGAAATGGTTCAAACTGAGCCAGTATTTCCATTGTCCCAAGAAAACTGCCATTTGAAGGAGAGTTTAAAATCTCATAATGTTCATGGAATGCTGATCTATGTTCAGCTAAAAATCTGATGGTTACAATGACTTTCTGGGACAGATCTTGCATACAGAAACATTGATGATATTGTTACGTGGAGAGAGGGGTTCCACGAGTTCTTCTATCCCCGAGCTCGGTCTGAGGCTATTGGAATACATTTTAATACAGCTTCCTCCGGTGTTTCCTCTGTTCCTTTTCCTTTGCCTGCTGGGCTGTAGATATGTGATAACAGGCCATGCTTCATTCTGTTCTGAAAAACAAAAAATAACACTCCAAATGATAGTGTAAAATAAGTGATAATGTAAATATATTAACCAGATCATGCATGCATATAGTAGTCGTAACTTGCAGGGGCAAACTGGATCATTAACCCCTCGACTGCGCCGGCCAACAAATGCCATTTTGAGAGTTGTACGTTTTTTTAATTAGGCTATATTTTAATGTTTTTTAATTTTTCATTACTCCTTGCGTTTTGAAATAAAAATAGTTTAGTTTGGAAACATTTTGACACTAACTTTACCTGAACATTTATAAAAAGCAACAAAAATATATCCTTGATAATTGCACTAAGAAGTTTTTGCCAAAAACAGATGCTCAGTGCAAGGGGTTAAATCATCCCAGGAATTTTTCAGTCAGGTCAGCCCACATGTATCACATAAATATAGGGACTGCCTCAGTATACCACATGGACATAGGGACTGCCTCCATGTATCATATACACATAGGGACTGCTTCCATGTACCACATGCACAAAGGGACACTATTTCTGGAAGGAACTTCTTGGTGACTCCCTGAAGCTAATTTGCAGGGAATCTTCTTTTTCCTACTGGGAACCAGAGCCAGAAGACCTGGCTTCCTCACAGAGGTGCAGAGAGCAGGGGGACTATTATCATCACCCTCACTGGGAAAGTACTCTATCCAAAAAGTTGGCAATACTTTACACACAACTTCAAGATTCGTAGAAACAAAGTATCAAACTGCCAAATGACTACAAACTATTCAGGTGAAACAAATGAATCACTTGAAGTTAGTACAATACCGATAGCCACCACCAGGCAGCCTGGAGCCCTGGCCAATGCTTGCCCTGCCACTCAGTCCTTTTGCTAATGTGAATGGTCCACTTGTAGAGTGGTCCCTGGGTCAGTCTTTTATGGTGGGGCTCACTGGTTCTAATCTAAGTGCCAGCCATCCATTGTCCTACAGGGGGGGGAGTCCATTTGCTTGAGTATTCTCTTTCAGTACATTATCTTCTTTCATACACACACACACACACCCAAACATACCAGCGATACAAAAATGCGAGAAACAACTACACGTCAGATAGGAGAGAGGCAGAGGGGAACTTTGAGAACTATAGCAGACAAATGCAAACCAGATCCAGGCCTTTAATATAAATTCATTTAAAGCAAGCTGCAGGTAAAGGATAATATTCAGAGGTTGCAATTGGGGGACATACACGGAAAATGAAAGGGAAATGTTGGAAACATTAAACAAAAAGTTCCAAAGTGTGTTTGTACAAAATGAGATCTTCAGGGAACCAGATACAATAAGAATTCCAAAGAGCAACATAGAGCACATAGAGGTGTCTAGAGAAGCAGTGAAACAAATGCTCTTGGAGCAAAGTAAGAGCAAAGCAGTTGGCCCAGATGGAATTTCACCTTGGGATCTGAGAGAATGTGCACCTGAGCTCAGCGTACCACTTCAGCTGATTTTTTCAGACATCCCTGTGTACAGGAGTCATAGCAGATGTGTGGAAAAAGCTAACATAGTTCCAATCTACAAAAGTTGTCAACCAAGAAGACTCCTCAATTATAGACCTGTATCATTGAAAAGTGTAATAGTCAAAATATTGGAAAAATAATTAAAACTTAATGGGTAGAACACCTTGAGAGAAATGATATAATATCAGTATGGTTTCGATCTGAAAGATCCCGTGTATCGAATTTACTCAGTTTTTATGATCGAGCCACAGATTTTACAGGAAAGGGATGGTTGGGTTGGCTGCATCTATCTGGACCTAAAAAAGGCTTTCGACAGAGTTCCACATAAGAGGTTGTTTTGGAAAATGTTGGAGGGGTGACAGGTAAGCTGCTAACTTGTATGAAAATATTTCTGATTGATAGAAAAATTAGGGCAGTAATAAGAGAAAGTGTATCGGACTAGAGAAATGTCACAAGCGGAGTATCACAGGATTCAGTTCTTGCACCGGTATCTTGAGATGATTTCGGGGCTTTTTTTTTTTAGTGTCCCCACGGCCCGGTCCTCGACCAGGCCTCCACCCCCAGGAAGCAGCCCGTGATAGATGACTAACACCCAGGTACCTGTTTTACTGCTAGGTAACAGGGGCATAGGGTGAAAGAAACTCTGCCCATTGTTTCTCGCCGGCGCCTGGGATCGAACCCAGGACCACAGGATCACAAGCCCAGCGTGCTGTCCGCTCGGCCAACCGGCCGGCCGACTGGTAATGTTCATTGTCTACACAAACGATCTACCAGATGGAATACGGAATTATATGAATATGTTTGCTGATGATGCTAAGATAATAGGAAGGGGTAAGTAACTTAGATGATTGTATTACCCTTCAAGAAGACCTGGACAAAATAAGTATATGGAGCACCACTTAGCAAATGGAATTTAATGTAAATAAATGCCATGTTATGGAATGTGGATTAGAAGAACATAGACCTAACACAACCTATAAATTATGTGGAAAATCTTTAAAGACTTCTGATAAAGAAAGAGATCGAGGGGTGATTCTAGATAGAAAGCTATCACCTGAGGACCCCATAAAGAACGTTGTGCAAGGAGCCTATGCCATGCTTTCTAACTTCAGAATTGCTTTTAAATACATGGATGGCAAAATACCAAAGAAATTGTTCATGACTTTTGATAGACCAAAGCTGGAATATGCAGCAGTTGTGTGGTGCCCATATCTTAAGAAGCACAAAAACAAACTGGAAAAGGTGCAAAAACAAGCTACTAAGTGGCTCTCAGAACTGAAAGGCAAGAGCTATGAGGAGAGGTTAGAGACATTAAATATGACAAAACTAGAAAATAGAAGAAAAAGAGAGATGATCACTACGTACAAAATAGTAACCGGAATTGATAAAATTGATAGGGAAGATTTCCTGAGACCCGGAACTTCAAGAACAAGAGGTCATAGAGTTAAACTAACTAAACAAAGACGCCGAAGAGAAATAAGAAAATTCACTTTTGTAAACAGAGTGGTAGATGGTTGGAACAAGTTACGAGAGAAGGTGGTGGAGGCGAAAACCATCAGTAGTTTCAAAGCATTATATGACAAAGAGTGCTGGGAGGACGGGACACCACGAGTGTAACTCATCCTGTAACTACACTTAGGTAATTACACGCACGCACGCGTGCGCGTTTGTGTCCTGGCAAGTTTGTTTGGACCTGGCCAAGATAGAATTACCATCTTGGTCAACTGCTTTGTTCCTACTAGCTCCTTGAACATTTTTTCCACTTCGTCTCTAGACACCTTTGTGTGCTCTATGTTGTTCTCTGGAAATCTTAATGTGTCTGGTTCTCTGAAAAGTGAATTTTGCACAAACACACTTTGGAATTATTTGTTTAATGTTTCACACATTTTCTTTTCATTCTTCTTTAATCTGTTTCCCATTTTCAACTAATTGAATTTTAATGAATTTATATAGAATAGGCCTTGTTCTGTTTTACATTTGTCCGCTACCTCCCTCAAAATTTCTTTCTGCCTTGTAGTTGTTTCACACATCTTTGTATTGCTGGCATATTTGAGGGTTTGGCCTCTTCCTCTATTGATTCATTTTCATGTCTTTTGGTTTCTGGCCCACTTGCAATTTCTGTTCAACCAAACCCGTTTTCTAGTTCTGCATCTCTGTTTTGGTATAAATGTTTTTGTACCTTTATCGTGTATTTCACAAAACTTGGCATATATCTAATTTACTTCCTTGCTCAATAGTAAGTCTTTCCTATAAAATCCATTAAGAACTTTCTAAGCTCCCTAATGTGTCCTCTCCAGAAATCAGGTTTTCAACTGCTTAACTTTCCTTATTATCTTCTAGATTATAATGCATTGCATACTTTATTTCCAAAAGGACATGGTCACTTTTGTCCAAAGGGGGAAGGTACTGAATGTCAAATATCTCTTCTATTTTCAAGGTTTATCAAATTCAGCATTGAAGAAACATTCCCTTCCATCATTCTCGTAGCTTGTTTAACACATTAATGCTGTAGATCAACATTGCTTTCCACCTGTTTGCCTCTGTGGATGCTTTGTTGGTTGACTACTTTCCTTGGTCCCTTTTCCAAAACTGGTTTTCCTTTGTCTGCAGTGTCATCATAGGTAGATTGTCCACCCTCAGGCCTTTAGTGTTCGTATGTTTACGGTGTTGGCTGCCATTTTCTTCGCCATGACGTTGGTGGATTTTCAGGCTCAGGTTTTGGAGTTTTGACATAATTCTGGTGGCCCACTGATTGGTCCGGAGAGCACTGGCTCAGAGAGCACTGTATAAACATCAGAGGTCTGCGGTTGTTCAACGTCCTCCCAGCGGCTATAAGAAATATTGCCGGGACAACCGTGAACATCTTCAAGAGAAAACTGGACTGTTTTCTAAGAGAAGTTCTGGATCAGCCGGGCTGTGGTGGGTATGTGGCCCTGCGGGCCGCTCCAAGCAACAGCCTAGTAGACCAAATCACAAGGCGAGCCTGGCCTCGGGCCGGGTTTGGGGAGAAGAAGAACTCCCAGAACCCCATCAAGCAGGTCCATGTTGTTAGTCCCTGATGGTCTTGTGTGATGTTGGGCAGGGTTCCTAGCCCTTGGTCTTGTCTTCAGAGTAGTACTTGCCATCTCCTCCTCACTGGTAAGTGTCTGGTCTTCCTGTTCTTTGTGGTTAGCTTTAGAGAGTCACTAAAAGGCTTGTCCCCCATAAAATCAGCATTGAATGTAGTGGAATGCTTTTTTCTAATAGAGCTCCAGAGGCTCCTTGGTTCCATCCCTCCCTCCCTACAAGGTTTGTTGGTTCATTGTCCATCAGCTCTGGACTGAGTGGCAGGGTAAATGTGAGCTGCAGTTCTGGGCCACCTGGTGGCAGCTGTAGGTACAATACTAGTTTTGAATGATTAATTTATTTTGCCTGAATGGCTTGTAGAGTCGTTTGGCTGTTTCAATGCTTCGTTTTCTATGAACCCTGCAGTTCACTGCAAAGCTTCGCTGACTTTTTGGATGCTTTCCTGGTGAGGGGGTGACAAAAAAGGCCACCTCTGCACCTCTGTGAGGGACTCGCATTCTGACTCCAGTTTTCAGTAGGCTAAACAACTCTTGCAACTGATGTGACCTGGTAGCAGGAAGCCATTTCAGTGAGATAGTGTCAGAAAGCCACCGGGGCTCTACCAGAAAGAGGCATTTAATTACATTCAATGGTGGTTATTTTTATTACTCAAATTGCTTAAAAATGGTCACTAAATTTCTCAGAATCCGACCCTAAGGCCTAAGGTCATCTTTCTTCATCTTATCTCACAATGCTTCTTACTTTAAATGAATAATTATTCATACTGTATATTAATTTATTTCAGGAAAAGGTTCCCCAAATTACAAACATTGCTCGAGCACAGGAGTACTTTGACAGGGCCTATCCTCCCGTGTATGGGCCGCGGTGGCCCTCAATTAGGCTCGCTCTGTTGTCAAAACAGAAATATGTAGCGGCTGTAAACAACTTTGCCAACCATGAAAATACAATAGAAAAGTTTCAGGTAAGATCAGAATTTTAAGTCCTTTAAATAATGTTGATATAGTGCAGGTTAAAAATAAATTTGCTCTAGCATTGATGCAATATATATCTTGCATGTACTATACATTGCAAATGCTATAGGTAATGCATTAATCCTCAGTAGGCAAATTTTTTACCAAATTTCTGCAAAGTTATTCAATAAAGTAGTAGTTGAAGCCTTGAGTACTATGTAGCCTAATGTATTTTAATTTTTTATTGTATTTAGGTACAAGAGTTCTTATATTTTTGTAAAGCCACTAGCATGCATAGTGTAAACTTGTGCAGTTCCAATGGCACAGTGGTGAAACACTCGCCCGGCACTTCGCAAGCGCCTTGGCCTGGGTTTGTATCCTGGTCGGGGTGGATTGACTGGGCACCAATCCTTTACTGTAGCTTCTGTTCATCCAGCAGTGAATAGGTACCTGGTTGTTAACACTTTTGTTCCATAGGGACGGAGATGGTGTCCACAAATAACTCTGCAGATGTTCCTTAGATACGTAGGTGACGTCCAAAATTTTGATATTTGTTAAAATTCAAGTTTTTATCCGATCTTTATGGGACTGGTTTTAAAATGTGCGCCAATGTCTTCCCATTCTATTGCAAACTGGGGTGAGAAACTTGAAAAGAGTAAATACATTTGTGAGCAGGTGTTGCAGGTGTGCCAATGGGGGGCTTGCTCATGGGTAGCGCTTAGTCAACTTTTGGTTTTGCTGCAGGTGGGGCACGCCGGGCTTTTGGACCTTATATGCATATACCCCTGTAGGGAATTCTATAGCGAACAAATAGATACCAAAATGAAAGACGTAGGACGAGAATTGAGGTGACAAAAGTTAAAAAAGTATACAAATTTTATTGCTCTTGCGCACTCCCGGGTAATGCTCGGCTGATTTCTGGGTTTGGTGCGGGTGGCACATCGGGCATTTGGACCTTATATGCATATACTGTATGTGATAAAACTGAAAAAAGTATACACATTTCAGTGTTGCTGCGCTCTCGCGGGAAACACTCGGGCCACCATGGGGTAGTCTGGCGCGCGCGCGCCCAAAATGCAAAAGTGTTAAATGATTTGGCGGGTTGTATTCTGGGGAAAAAATTAGGATTACGGACCTGCCCGAAATGCTATGGGTTAGTGGCTTTACAAGAATGTAAGAACTCTTGTATTAAAAAAAATAAAGTTACCTTTTTAATGTTATCACATTTCCACTATAAGTAAAAAATGCTAGGGAGTAGGAGTTGTATAATAGTTATGTGACTATATTGGTGGCATAATAGTCATGTGAAATATATTATAAATGTTTATTATATACATTTTGCAACTTTCTTCCTATTGTCTAGGAACTTGGAGCTGTGGATATCGGGCATAAGTGCACAATGATTGCTGCTCAAATGAGAGCTAATAAAAAAGAGTGGGATCAGCAGATATCTCAGGAACATGACGAGGACACCTTTCAAGATCACCCCGAGATTGAAGAATCAAAATTAATAAGACCTTCTCTAATAGAGGTAATTAAGAACTTTTTTTATTCTGTACATTTTAAAAATAAATGGGTTATTTGAATATGTAGAATAATTGCTTACGAATGTCAAAGAAAGACCCAATATTTATGTAAGTGTACAGAATTAAAAATTCCATTTTTGGATGTAACCTACATCCTTTCTCAAGGTGCTTTATACATTGATTGATTGTATGAAGATTAAGCCACCCATGAGGTGGCACAGACAGCTTATCTATGCAGCGGCCGGTTCCTGTTTCCTCTGGGGACGTTGTACTTTTGCGGGGGTTTTCTTTTCTTTTTGTTATTTGCCTGGTGGGGGGTCTGTCTTGTGGGGCTATATGTCCATTTCTATTGTGTTGGTGGACCTCAGCTAGGCCCTCGTGATTGTACACGTTGCAGGGGTTACAGTGTTTTGTTCTCCCCTTGTTAGCTTTGGGTCTCAACCGGTTAGTAACATCTTGCCTGGGCTTCCTGTAGCAGTCAGCCTACGGGTCCTAGAAAACCCTGTTGGGGCTTGGTAGACCTATGGATGTGTCTTCCGAATTCCAGCTCGCCTCGTGCAAGTTTGAAGGTTACTGTGTGCCCTTGTCTCAAGGTGACAGTCACCGCTTGTGCCTCCGTCATGCCGCCTGTTGGATCACCGACACCTTTGACCCAGAGTCTTGCGAGACATGCTCCTCGCTTGTTCTCCAATTTTCCCATTCTGATGACATTGATATTAGGGTACAGGCAGCATCTGCGTTGCATGCTAGGTTTAGGTTGATTGCTTACCCAGATGCCCTGAGGTTGCCCCGTTTTGGTTATAGGGACCCGGACTTGGGGGAGTTAGTCGCTTCGACTTTGGATCAGTCCACGCTCCCTAATCCTTCCCCTGTTGTTCGTTCTGTTCCCCTTGTTCCCTGCTTCCGGCTCCCAAACATTGGAGGGTTTCGGAGTCAGAGCGGGGTTTAGATGGCAATGAGACTCGGGCAGCTTCGGGGGCTGCCCCTTTCAGGTTAGAGACAGAGGCATTCGAGACAGTTCCTCCTGCCTAAGCTTCTGGGCCCCCCCCCCACACCTTCTTTTCTGCCTTTTCCCTGTCCTGGTGAACCGGAGGAAGTCGCATCTGGTTCCGTTCTAGGTTCGGACCTGGCTGGGTCTTGTTTGGGACTCGGATCGCTTCCTGCTTGATACCTGCTTGATGGGGTTCTGGGAGATCTTCTACTCCCCAAACTTGAGAGTTTGGTCCACCAGGCTGTTGCTTGGAGTGGCCCACAGGCCCACATACCCATCACAGCCCGGTTGGTCTGGGCTGTGGAGGGTATGCTTCCATGTGGTGGGTGGCTTCCATGTCTCTCCCTCCGCAGGTGTTGCTGCGACTACGGTCCTGCTTTCAGCTGTTTCTGGGTGGGGTCCTGGGTCACTCAGCTGTTGCTCGAGCAGTTGTGCGGGAGTCTGAACTTCGCCGTGCTGCTGGTTTACCCGCTGGGTCACATTTGGCTTCGCCTCTGTTCTGCTTCCTTCGGGGATACACTTTTCCCTCTTGTGCGGTCGCTGGATTTAGCCTCTGTGGGTCTTGCATCGATTGCTGCGTCGTTGGCTTCCTCTTCGGGTTTTTCTGAGTTCAGTGCCTTTGCACCTACCAGAGCCCTCGCTCGATGTGGTCATGGACAAGTCGTCTCTCGGCTGGGGCTTTGTGACCAGTGCTCACCAGGCCAGCCAGGGGCGGTGGGGTCCGTCCTTCCATTGGGTTTTCATCACGGTGTGAGAGTTTGCAGCGGTTTGGCTGTCGCTTTGAAGGGTTCGGATAGTGGTGCCTTCTTCGTTCAGGGCACCACTATCCGGCTCCATTTGGACTGTTCTCCGGTGGTTCATTGCCTGAACCACGGGGGTTCCCTTCGGTTCTTGCCTCTTTAGGACTAGTCGCTTTGAGTGGCTCGTCTGCTAGTTTCTCTGGGTTTGGCTTTCCACATGGCTCATATCCGGGAGTGTCCAAATGTGAACCGAGATGGCCTGTCTCGGTTCACCTCTTTGCATCAGCGTGGTCGCGGTGTCTCACCAATATATGGCGCCCTTCCCTGACCACAGTGTATTGGCGGTGGATGCCTTTTGGCAGGGCTGGTCGAGGTTGAATTACCTATACCTCTTCGCCCCAGTTCAGCTGTTGCTTCGTGTTCTTGCTCAGTTGGAGTCTTACCACAGGAGAGTCATCCTGGTGGCCGACCCAGCCTTGATTTCAGGCGCTGCTTGCTCGGTGTCCAAACCCGGGGCATTTTCCGTGGCTCCGCTTTTTCCAGCAGGTCGGACCACTCCGGGACATGACTGGTTCGGTCTTCTCCTCTGCTCTTTGCATCTGGTCTTTTTGATGCGGGTTTATCACCACTTGTATGGTGATCAGGTGGCTTTGTTGAAGGTCTCCCACCTGAGAGCTTCATCTCAGCAAGAGTATGACGTTTCCTGGCATTCTTTCCGCCACTTTCTTTCATCGAGGTTGTTTTCTATTTATAATCGTTGTCTTGTCCTTTCTTTCTTGACTTTTTCAGGACCGTCATTTAATGGCTAATACTGTTGCCTCATATTGTGCAGTTCTAGCAGAGCCACTCTAGCTTGCATTCAAGGTAGATGTCACTTCTGCCTCGTTCAGTAAGCTTTCTCGTGCTTTGTTTTACCTTCGGTCTGCTCATGCGCTGCCTGAGCCATCCATGTCAGAGACAAGGTACTCCCCTATCTATCTTCTCCTTGGTTTGTGGTGGCCCCTTCGGTTCAAGATTGTTTTTCCAAGGCTCTCTTTCTGTTGGCATTGGCCTCTGGGGGTCAGGTTGAAACCCCTGCGCCAGAGCACAGGGGTTTCAGCTCGTTCAGTTCTAGTCAGCGGTTTGTTCGTTTGCAGCCTTCTTTTCTGGCAAAGAATGAGACGGCTGCTTTCCAGAATGGTTTTTGGGTCAATGATGCTTGGTTGGTCAGGCCGGGAGTGCATTATATGTTGTGTCCAGTTGTGAAACAATGGAATTGAAACAATTGAGTGCATTATATGTTGTGTCCAGTTGTGAAACAATGGAATTGAAACAATTGGCATTGAAACATTGTGGCTCTTCGCCGTTACCTGTGCGCCTTAGTTTCTGTGGCTAGGGATGCGCTTTGGGTTGATATGGTTTCCCTTGTTCTCTATTCCCAGGTACGGTCTCCCAGGTTGTCCGCAGGTTATTAAGTCTATCCAGCCTGTGGTCAATCATCGTGCCCATGAAGGTTGGAAGTTTGCTGCTTTGGCTGCCGTTTTCGGCAACATGTCTTGGGCTGATTTTCGGGCACGGGGATTTTGGAGGTCGAACAAGGTCCTGGTTGCCTGTTATTTGGTCAACATTAATGGTCCTGGGCGTTAGTGTGTTGCTTGGGGTCGCAGGTTGCAGCCAGTTGTCTTGACATCGAGTTGAGGAGTGAGCGGTGGCTGCCTCCCGGGTAAGTCCCTCTTTTCATTATCTTTGGTTAGGTAGCTCCAGGGGCTTCCCACAGAAAACCAGCGTTGAATGTAATGAAACGCCATTTTCTGGGTGGGCCCCGGAGGCTCCTTGGCATCCTCCCTCCCTCCAGTCGGCGGTTTTTGCATTGTTTCAATGCCTAGCTTCAGAATTGGGGTTATCTTGAGATTATTTTGGTATCATGCGGCGCTGGCGGAGCCGCTCCAGCTAGCGTTCGGGGTGGACGTCACATCCGCCCTGTTCTGTAAGATTTCTCGTGCTATGTTTTACCTCCGGCCTGCTCATGCGCTGCCTGAGCCGTCCTGGTCCTTGGACAGGGTGCTCTCCTATCTTTCCTCTCCTTGGTTTGTGGTGGCCCCTTTGGTTCAAGATTGTTTTTCCAAGGCTTTGTTTTTGTTGGCAATGGCCTCTGGAGGTCGGGTAGGGGAGCTTCATGTTCTCCTCCGGCACAGGGGTTTTTGCTCTTTTAGTCCTGGGGGTAGGTTTGTCCATTTGCAGCCTTCTCCGTCTTTTCTGGCGAAGAACGAGACGGCTGCTTTCCGGATGGTTCCATGGGTCATTGATGCTTGGTTGGTTTGGCCGGGGGTGCATCGTGTGTTGTGTCCGGTTGCAGCTCTTCGCTGTTACCTGTGCACCTCAGCTGGGGTGGCTGGGGATGCGCTCTGGGTTGATCGGGTTTCCTTTCTTCCCTGTTCCAGGGCTCGGGTCTCCCAGGTTGTCCACAGGGTTATTAAGTCTAGCCAGCCTGCGGTCTATCCTCGCGCTCTTGACGTTTGGAACTTTGCAGCTTTGGCTGCCGTGTTTGGTAACATGCCTTGGGCTCATATTGGGGCGCATGGATTTTAGAAGTCGAACAGGGTCCTGACTGCCCATTATTTGGTGAACGTGCCTGCTCCTCGGCATTCTTGTGTTGCTTTGGGTCGCAGGTTGCAGCCAGTTGTCTCAACTTCGCATTGAGGAGTTTGTGACTGCTGTTTCCCGGGTAAGTCCCTATTTTCCTTCTCTTTGGGTATGTAGCTCCAGGGAGCCATAGGGGCTCCCCACAGAAAACCAGCGTTGAATGTAATGAAACGCCATTTTCTGGGTGAACCCCAGAGGTTCCCTGGCAACCCTCCCTCCCATCCGGTTGGCATATTTTTTTTTTTTTTTTTCGCGTTAGTTGAAGCCTAGTTTTCGAACTGAAGGCAGCCAGTGCGGTGAGGTCCGAGGCCTCCCCGTCCCTTCTCGGGGAGGGGAGGGCTGTGCGGATGACTGGTACAGCAGTAAATTGTGATAATTACTAGTTGCTTGTTTCCTTGGGATTGTAGGGAGTTTCTACCTCTGTTCGGTTTTTTGTTTTAGTTTCTTACCATGTGGGGTTTGTTTTGTTATGCCTACCTTTCTGGGTGCCTAACCCCGGTCGATGGCAGATAAGGAAAACCCTCAACCACAGGGAGGTTTTCCAGGGCCATTGCTCCCTGAAACCTCTCTGAAGGAGCCAGGTTCTGGCGCTGGTCCCTGGTAGGTCTGAACTCAATAGCTAATGTCCTGGTCTAATATAACATACATTAGCCCGATAAGCTCCGGGGAGCCTCCGGGGCTCACCCAGAAAATGTTTTGTGGCGCTTACATTTCTGGGTGCCTGTCCCGATCAATGGCAGATATAGAATGCTCCATATCACATGTGCATTTCTGTGGGCCATTGCTCCTCATGCCTCTGTGAGGGTGGGCCGGGTTTTGGCTCGTGGTCCCCAGTAGGCCTAGAACTCCACCCACATCGACTGATGCAAAATAGCTAGGGTATCCATATCAGTCATGGATAGCTCCGGGGAGCCTCCGGGACTCACCCAGAAAATGGCGTTTCATTACATTCAACACTTTTTTTTTTGTGTGTGTGTGTGTAATTACCTAAGTGTAGTTACAGGATGAAAGCTACGCTCGTGGTGTCCCGTCTTCCCAGCACTCTTTGTCATATAACGCTTTGAAACTACTGACGGTCTTGGCCTCCACCACCTTCTCACTTAACTTGTTCCAACCGTCTACCACTCTATTTGCGAAGGTGAATTTTCTTATATTTCTTCGGCATCTGTGTTTAGCTAGTTTAAATCTATGACCTCTTGTTCTTGAAGTTCCAGGTCTCAGGAAGTCTTCCCTGTCGATTTTATCAATTCCTGTTACTATTTTGTACGTAGTGATCATATCACCTCTTTTTCTTCTGTCTTCTAGTTTTGGCATATTTAATGCTTCTAACCTCTCTTCGTAGCTCTTGCCCTTCAGTTCTGGGAGCCACTTAGTAGCATGTCTTTGCACCTTTTCCAGTTTGTTGATGTGCTTCTTAAGATATGGGCACCACACAACAGCTGCATATTCTAGCTTTGGCCTAACAAAAGTCATGAACAATTTCTTTAGTATATCGCCATCCATGTATTTAAATGCAATTCTGAAGTTAGAAAGCATTGCATAGGCTCCTTGCACAATATTCTTTATGTGGTCCTCAGGTGATAGTTTTCTATCTAGAACCACTCCTAGATCTCTTTCTTTATCAGAATTCTTTAAAGATTTCTCACATAATATATAGGTTGTGTGGGGTCTATGTTCTCCTATTCCACATTCCATAACATGACATTTATTAACATTAAATTCCATTTGCCAAGTGGTGCTCCATATACTTATTTTGTCCAGGTCTTCTTGAAGGGCATGACAGTCATCTAAATTTCTTATCCTTCCTATTATCTTAGCATCATCAGCAAACATGTTCATATAATTCTGTATACCAACTGGTAGATCATTTATGTAGACAATAAACATCACTGGTGCAAGAACTGAACCCTGTGGTACTCCACTTGTGACATTTCTCCATTCCGATACATTGCCTCTGATTACTGCCCTCATTTTTCTATCAGTCAGAAAATTTATCATCCATCAACAAGAAGCTTACCTGTCACCCCTCCAATATTTTCCAGTTTCCAGAACAACCTCTTATGTGGAACTCTGTCGAAAGCCTTTTTTAGGTCCAGATAGATGCAGTCAACCCAACCATCTCTTTCCTGTAATATCTCTGTGGCTCGATCATAGAAACTGAGTAAATTCGATACACAGGATCTTCCAGATCGAAAACCATACTGTCTGTCTGATATTATATCATTTCTCTCCAGGTGTTCTACCCATTTAGTTTTGATTAGTTTTTCCAATACTTTCACTATTACACTTGTGTGTGTGTGTGTAAAGAATTAATCTTTCCCTCCCAATAATGGAAGGCTCATTTTCAGTGTCATGCTTTCTATACTCATCTGAAAAAACTCAAATTAATATGACAGAGTTTGTTATGACAAATTGTTTACTTCAGCTAGATGATGATGAGTTGGCTGCACAAGCAAAAGCTGAATCTATTAAACGCTACCCAGAAGAGTATCGGGCTAGGGCTTTGGCAAAAGACTATAATCCTGGAACAATGGAATTAGACCACACCAGTCGAATTATTCTCCCTTCTGAAGTTGAATCCCGGGGAGTCAATGTCATGATGGATTATGTGCCAGCAACCAAACTAAAGGTAAGATTCATATCACATATCACTATATCATGCAATGTGATTATTTTAAATTATGATTATTATGATTGGTTTTAAGAAATTATGTTACTACCTGTTAATGATTTTGAGGATCAGTGTCTCTGCAGCCAGATCTCTGACCAGGCCTCCGGGTTGCTGTTGTGACCAACCAGGCTCCTCGATGCAGCTGCTCGCAGCCTGATAAATGAGTCACAGCCTGGTTGTTCAAGTATCGTTTGAAGGCGCTTGTCGAGCTCTCTTTTGAACACTGCCAGAGATCGGCCAGTTATGCACTGTATGTGTAAGGGGGAAAGTGTTGAAAAGTCTTGGGCCTTTGATGTTCAACAAGTTCTCTTTCAGCACGCCAATTGCACCTCTGCTTCTCAGTGGGGCTATTTTGCAAATCCTGCCATGCCTTCTGGTCTCGTGTGGTGGTGTTATTTCTGTTTGCAGATTTGGAACCATTCTTTCTAATAGTTTCCAAGTGTTAATTATTATATATATCTCCTGCCTGTTCTCTAGGGAATACATGTTTAGAATTTTTAGGTTGTCCCAGTAATTTGGATGTTTTATTGAGTGAATTATAACAGTAAAAAGATCTTTGCATGCTCTCCAGTATGCAAAGTGGCCTGCATGCAAAGCCAGTAATTTCTCCAGCTTTGAATGGGGCTGTTATTGTGCAACAATATTCTACTAGAGAGTGCTAATGGCTTAAAAAATATCATCACTGGCATGGCATCTCTTGTTTGGAAGGGTCTTGTTACTAATCAGTCATTTTTCTTACAGTTGTGACAGCAACTTTGTTGTGTTCTTTAAAAGTACAGTACAACCTTGATTCAACACACCCCGATTCAACACACCCTGATTCAACAAATCTCCGGCTAGTTCACACACTTTTCAAGCCATTGCTCCTCGTGCCTCTCTAGAGGGGGCCAGGTTCTGGCCCATGGTCCCCGGTAGGCAAGAACTCCATGCATTGACTGATGCCAGAAAGTTTTACATGTCCATTCAGCCTGGATAGCTCCGAGAAGTCTCCGGGACTCACCCAGAAAATAGCATTTCATTACATTCAACGCTGGTTTTTTGCTTCCTCATTCTGCATTCAGCAAGTACTAATTATTTTTATCTATTTTAGGGACTGGAAAACTGGGTAGAAGAGACAGATGTCTTCGTTGATGCCAGCCACGGAGACCAGGAGATTGGTTTGAAAACAGAAAAGGAAGAAGAGCCAATAAACTTTCCATCAGCACTGAAGATTTATGCCTTTAGTAAAGGAGACATATCTAATTTTCCAAAAGTATGTTTTGTTAAAAATATTGAATATGTAATGTGCCACACACTAAAAAAACACTCACTCAAACACCTGGTGTCAGATGGGGTATGGGCTGAGCACTATTGTATACATGAACCTTTCAGTTATGGTACACATAAGGTGCATAATTAGCCGACCTCTCACCGTGTTCAAAAGAGAACTCGACAAGCACGTTCAAAGGATACCTGATCAACCAGGCTGTGACTCGTATGTCAGGCTGCAAACAGCGAGCCAGACATATGAGTCGGCAACTAGGAGGCCCGATTAGAGACCGGGCCGTGGGGACACTGATCCCTGAAACCGTCAACAGGTAGATGTTGTATCTGTTTGCTATAAGAAAAAACAATAAAAAAGCTGTACTCATCCAAAATAATTTTTTAGCTTTGAAGACATAGGTGGAGTGGTTGAGTTAGTGATTTTACTGGCGAGTTGGGGAATAAAGAGTGTGATAGATATGGGCAGTCCCCCAACTACAGATGGATTATGTTCTGAAAATGTGATCCTAAAGCATTTCCATAGAATGCTGAACCAGATTTTCCAAAAGCTCAATGCTATAAGTGGGGGATGTGTTCCCAGACCATCAAAAAATCTTCACAAAATCAATATTTCTGGGGGGAGCCCCTTCGACTTCCCGGAGCTTACTAGGCTGATATATTAATGTCAGACTTTGGCATCAGTCATGTGTGTGGAGTTCTATGGGCCTCCCAGGGACCACGAGCCAGAACCTGGCCCCCTCAGAAAGGCATGGGGGAGCAATGACCTATAGAAACCCCCGTGTGGTTGGAAGCCACAGGCTGAGGTTGTGTGCTCTGGCTCCGGTGGTTGTTTCAGCACTGTATCTAGTGTGTGGTGACTGTCTTCAAGGTGGTGCGTGAGCCAGGAGTGGTTCTCCAGTACTCGGGCTGCATGCGCCTAGGGTTTCCTTCCCCAGGTGCCCAGTAAGTACTGCCCTTGGGGCTTGGGGTTTTCTCTCACTTTCTCCATTTGCTGCAGGTGGTTAGCTGGGCCTCTAGAGTGTATATGTTTTTAGACATGTAGAGCATTCTATTGCGAACACATTGATACAAAATTGAAAAATCTAGGATGAGAATTAAGGTGACAAAGTTGAAAAGAGTATACACTTTTCATTAAGTATTAAGTGTTGTTTTCAGTATTTGGGCGTTCCGCGCGCTCCCGCGGAACGCCCAAAACCACTTGGACAGGTCGAGCGATTGACGTTTGCCCACGAAAGTGTTAAGGCTAGTCAGCCTGCGGTTTATCCCCGTGCCCATGACGTTCATAAGTTCGCTGCTCTTGCTGCCTTCTTTGGCAACGTGTCTTGGGCTGACATTCGGGCACAGGGTTTTTGGAGGTCGAACAGGGTCCTGGCTGCTCGTTACCTAGTGAACGTCCCTGGGACGTCGGACCTGTGTCGCTTTGGGTCGGCGGTTGCAGCCAGTTGTCTCGACTTCAAGTTGAGGGGTGAGCAGTTACCGCCTCCCGAGTAAATCCCTATCCTTCATCTGTGGGTAGTTAGTTTTGGGGAGCCGAAGGGGCTTTTCCCAGAAAACCAACGTTGAATGTAATGAAACGCCATTTTCTGGGTGAAACCTGGAGGCTCCCCAGCATCCCTCCCTCCCACCGGTCGGTGGTTTTTCGCGTGTTTTGACATCTAGCCTAAGAACTGGGGGGTGGATAGCCGACATGAAGGGTCTGGAGCTCCCCCTTTCCCCTCCCAGGGAGGGGGGAGCTGCGCAGACTGCGGCACGGTGACGTGTAACGTCATGATCATTTGCTGTTTATTTTAGGGGACGTCTATCCACTTGTTCGGCTTTTGGTAGCAATATTTTCACCAGAATAGGTTTGTTTTGGGATGCTTACCTTTCTGGGTGCCTGACCCGCTTGATGGCAGACATAGAATGCTTCCAACCACACGAGGGTTTCTATAGGCTATTGCTCCCCATGCCTCTCTGAGGTGGCCAGGTTCTGGCTCATGGTTCCCGGTAGGCCCACAGAACTCTATACACATGACTGATGCCAAAGTCTGACATTAGCATATCAGCCTAGTAAGCTCCGGGGAGTCTCCAGGTCTCATCCAGAAAATGACGTTTCATTACATTCAACGCTGTTTCTTTGGGACATATAAAAATCACAGCATATTATTTACTTTGATGGAATTGACCAGCTTATCAAAGTGTTCTGTTTGTGAGGAGTGACGTGAAAATGCATGGGCGGTAGGTGGCAATACACGAGCAGCGGAGGTTGGCCCAAGGGTTGGGCCATGCCAACCCTTGGCGTGGCTTATGTCGTACCCGCACACTTCAATGGTGGGTGGTTACTTTGGTGTTGCAGGTATTCTTGGGGGGGCTCTATGGGTCCCCCAGGAGTTCCTCTATGAATGCCTCTTTGCCCCCTGCGCTTTTTTGTGATGTGGGTCTGGTGCAGTTGCATCTCAGGTTCCCACTCATTCAGCTGCTTTGGCGGCTGATGACCATCGAACTCAAGGTCATTTGGTTTCGGTCTTGCGCTTCTTCAGTCTTCTGGAGCTGTCCTCGGACTGGCTTTTGGAGGATGGGAGGGCATTGAGTGAAAGGCCTTCAGCTGGGGTTCTGGTTTGGTCTGCTGCGGCGGCGTTTGTCCTGCTGAAGCTGTTTGCGCCGATGCTCTGGGAGGTTGTTTCTATGTTTTTCATCTATTGCCTGGTGTGTCGGCAAGCCGTCCTGGCCTTCTCTTTGGATTGAGCCTAGGCCCTGGCTTTGTAATCTTCGTCTCCATTCTGTCTTCTGTTATTTCCGGAGGACTGTGTTGCGCAGTTTTTGTCAGCAGCTTCCACCAGTTGCCGCCACATTTCAGAGTTGTTGGTGCTCTGGTGGGTGGGGGGGGGGGTTGTTCCCGGACCTCTAGGAGTGGTCGTGCCATGGCTCAGGTTTTGTTGGGTCGAGGTGGGCCTTTGGTATCCGTTTCCAAGCCGTTGTTTTCTCCTGGGCCTTCTTCGTCTAGTCGGCGTGGTGGTCGCTCTGTGTGGAAGTCGGTTTCTCGAAGGCTGCATTGGCCCTTTCGTGGGTTGCCCCATTGACGGGGCAATGAGGGGAGGGAGGCTGGCTCTGTTTGTCCATGCTTGGTCCCACTATTCGTGGGATTTTCAGGTCGTCTCTTCTGGCCTTTGGTGGCATTGGGTGGCTCTTCCTCCTGTAGGGGGTTCGGGGCTAGTAGGTCAAGGTGATTTATTTTATTAATTTTTTTTTATCCCAAAAATCCATTTAGCTAAGCAAGTTACAGTCTTGATGAGCTGGTTACAAAATTCAACAATAGGCTCAAGACCGAACACAAGTACAGTCTCCAAGCTAAGAACTGACGTGTGTGGAGAACTAGTGTCACAATTGATATGTTTATCCTGCACACCGCACCCTAGAAATGGATCTTTTTTTTTAAATGTTTGAGCATTATTGGGCAGCTGTCTTAAAACAGATTCAGTTTAGCAGCTGCATGCCATATAATTAATTACCATTTAGTTTCATTTTCCTAAGATGACTGCATTGAACAGCAGTTGTAATTTACTTCACTAATCCCAAAACAAATGAGCACTGCCATTCTCTTGTTTATCTTTCCAGCCAAAGATGGATCATCAGATGAAGGTGATGGACTACTATGCTCTAGATGGAGCATCCCTGCTACCAGTACTGGCTCTTGACCTACAACCTGGCGACCGCGTGCTTGACCTGTGTGCTGCACCGGGAGGAAAAACACTAATTGCTCTGCAAAGCTTACTGCCAGGTTTGTTATGATTTATAACTACAGTGTAACCTTATTACAACAGGTTGCATTACAACAGAACCCCTTGGTAGACTAGAAAGAATTGGCTAGCAACATAAAACACAAGTCTTGTTTTAATAGAACAGGCTTCTTCCAGTTGCTGCCCGATGTCTGACTTGTTGGTTCTCCAGGGGTCCCAGGTGGGTCCTTCCTGGAAGGGTCGTGCCAGGGCTCGTGGTTCCACTCGTTTGGGTTAGCCACAGGTGCCAGTTTCGGAGCCTTTGCCCCCTTCAGTCCCAGCTGTGCCTGGTTGGCATGGTGTTCGCTCTGTGCGCAGGTCGGGTTCTCCTGAGAGGCATCGGCCCCTTTCGCGGTTCGCCCCATTGATGCCCCTTTTGGTATAGATGGGGCGAAAGTGCGCAGCTCCTCCCTCCAGGGGAGGGGGGAGCTGCGCAGACGTGAGGCTCGGCTCGTGTGACGTCGTGCTTGTTTACTCATTTTCATTTGGGGAGTTCTGTCCTCTCGTTTGTCTATATTTGTTGTTTTTAACCAGAATAAGGGTTTGTTTTGGGGTGCATACTTTTCTGGGTGCCTGTCCCAGTTGATGGCAGATATAGAATGCTCCAAATTACATTCTATAGGCCACTGCTCCTCGTGCCTCTGTGAGGGGGGGCCAGGTTCTGGCTCGTTGTCCCCGGTAGGCCTAGAACTCTACCCACATCGAATGATGCAAAAGTTAGGAATATCCTTATCAGCCTGGATAGCTCTGGGGAGCCTCCTGAATTCACCCAGAAAATGGCATTTCATTACATTCAATGTTGTTTTTTTCTCAAGACTTTTAAGAGCCTGAAACTTTGTTTTTATCAAATTAATCACTTGTTTCATGTTTTATATTATTTCTGAGATCTGATTTGTCAACATGAGCATATTTCACCTCTGTATCTCTGTATATCCTAAAAATAGGAATAATTTTTCTTGTTCAAGGACTTGTGGTGAGCAATGACATGTTTGAAAGCCGTATTAATAGACTCCATAGGGTGCTGAAGCAGTATATTCCTCCTGGATTTTCAGACTTGGACAGAATTTCATTAGTTACAACGGTATGTACATTTTTAATTAAATAATATTTCTTGATTATCCTTTTTTGTTTTCTATAGAAATGTATTAATTCCATAAGACTTTGTGCCATTTAAATGTACTCACTTTACAGAAAGTTACAACTTTATCACAATGACCAGATGTAAAATTTCAAATTTCATCATTATTTTGTATCTTTTATCTGTGTATGCATTCAGGTTTCCCCCCTAATCAAGCATGTTTCCTCTCTTAATTGCTTATGGCTTTTTGTGCAAACCACACATATGAATTCATAAAAGTAATTCTATAAATATATTCCTCCTACATGCATTTTGTGAATAAGTAAAATGCAACTGGATCCATTGACCAGGATGATCATGACAGGGGTCAACATCCTGTATCGGTGCCACAGGGTACCTTTAAAACATCCCTGCGTGATCACAATGGTGCTAAGAAAGCAACAGAGAATATTCAGTACAATGTGAGGTGACCACCAAGGAGTACTACTATACATAACTACCAGTTTATCCACTAAGCTATCTCCGCTGACCACAACCAGATGGTAACACCATTACCACAAAAGGGTTTCCTAGCAAGGCATGGTGGCAGGTGGGGACTGGTTCACTTTAGTGACATTGATTTTGTGTAAGCTGTTTTCTCTTGTGTTTCTCTGGGTCATGTTTATATTGTTCTAATACATTTCATGTGCGTACCAGTCACATTGTGTGTATCCATGGAGTCTGCACACTCCCCAGCTTTTAGTAGAGTTTTGCTTGGGCCCATCAGTTATGGGAAGATCTCCTGAGTTATTTAATTTTCTGTTCTTTGTAAATGAGGGCAGGACTATTGGCATTCAAGGTTAAGCTAATGTATTTATAATCTTTCCAGTGTTCTGACATCAATTTTTGGGTTACTTTTTCATTTGGGTATCAAATTGTGCGCACTTTAAAGGCAATCATTTTAAAACCACTCCCAGATTGATCGGATAAAATTTAAATTTTTAACAAATATTTTAATAATCGGACACCAATGGCGTCACCAACTCGGATGCAGGAGAAAAAATCAGACGCCAGAGGCGTTAGAAGAGTACGAAAGTGTTAATTGGTGCAGTTTATAGGTATTTAATTGGTGCACAGAGAGTAATCACACTAAGGTGATGTATCAATGAGAAAATCTATAGGAGCCGTGGTGAGATGTGTGTGGGGGAACACCCACCACATAGGTTTGAATCCTCATCATGGCTCCTAAGTTTTTTCTCATTTAATTGGTGCATTTATGTGTTCAGATTAAAGTACTCACCTGTACAATACTTAATTTAGTGTTAGTATAGGCTTCAAAAAGACTGTTAAAGTGAGAAATATGTTTAGTGGCATTTATCCTTACATACCCATAAGTATAATAAGCAAAACTTACTAACCCTAATATTGCACAATTATTCACAAAATATACTGTAAATGTAGTTGTTTAATTCAAATATTGTATAAGAGCTTTACATTGCAGGGTGATGGGTGTGTTATTAGAGAAAGGGAGGCCTATGATAAGGTATTGGTGGATGCTCCCTGCCTCACGGACCGCTTCTCTCTCAAGGAGAATGACAACAGCATCTTTAAATCCTCCAGAACAAAGGAGAGACTCAAGTTACCAGAACTACAGAGTCAGCTGCTTGTGTATGTAGAGAAAATGTTGTGATGTCATTGTTATTAAATAGTTACTACTATCCACTTCTCAATTTCACATGATGTGAGGCCTTGTCTTGAAAACAAAAGAGAACTATGGACAAGAGCTTAACATAAAAGAAAAATATCATCCATCTTTTCATCATATCCTCCATTCAAAAAACCAATAATGATAAAATATTATTATGCAATCAGTATGTAAAGTGTGAATAATGGAGTTCGAATCTTGATTTGTTGAAGTGTGGTGCTTCTTGATCTCATTGGAGTTGTGTGAGAGATATGTTGAATGGATGAGTTGTCTTGTTTAATATCTCACATTCTGCTTCCAATATCCTTTGGCCCAACATGAGAAAATTTGCATGTCTTACCTGAATTCTGAGAGATTATTTTACTTATTAGATTAGATTATTTGGATTAAGTGAGGCAGCATCTGACAAAAAATGTATTATGGTTGATGTGGGTAAGTTATGAAACAAAAATGAGAACATGTGAACTAATACAAATATTTATGATACAGGTCAGCTCTTAAGGCAGTACGACCTGGTGGAACTGTCGTGTATTCAACTTGTTCACTGTCACCACTGCAGAATGATGGTGTCGTACATTTGGCACTATCTAAAATATGGAAAAGTACAAGAATTGAATACTGTGTTGTGTAAGTAGCCTGCAAAATACTCATGACAGAACTGTCCTCACTTACATCACTGGGCTATACTTTAAGCAAATTCTTTCTCTCTTGTCTTTTACATCATAATTTGGTATTTGTATAACAATTAAGACTTGGAAACATTGCTGAAAGAATTGCTGACTAGTTGATACTTTATCTATGAAATGTCTTAACACTTTCGCGCTCCGTGGAAACTTGCGGTTGACAGGGGGATCATGGCCCCTCCGTGCGGGTAAGCGCGCGGTGACACCCAAATGTGTATACTCGTTCCAGCTTTCTCACCTTAATTCTCGTGCTACGTCGCTCGTTTTGGTATCATTGTGTTCGCAATTAAATTCTCTACAGGTGTGTATAAATATAATGTCCAAAAGCCTAGCGTGACTCCCAACAGCAAAGCGTAAAGTCGGCAAAAACGCACAAAATCAGTAACATGTGCATTCTCGTTCCATTTTTTTATCTTAATTCTCGTGCTACGTCGCTCGTTTTGGTATCATTGTGTTCGCAATTAAATTCCCTACAGATGTGTATGAATAAAATGTACAAAAGGCTGGAGTGCCTCCTAGCAGAAAAGCCTAAAGTTACCCGTGAACAAGCACCATTTTGTACATTGCAACCTAATGTTCAACTCCTTCAATTTGATAACATCAAATTTCGTGCTACGTCGCTCGTTTTGGTATCAAATTGTTCGCAATAAAAAGGTGAGTATTTTAAAACTAGTCCCAGAATAATAGAGCAATAACTGGATTTTTAACAAATATTTTAATTCTGGACGCTCATCATCACAAATATATTTATATCTTTCCAGTGTTCTGACATAAATATTTGTGTTACATCTTTCATTTTGGTATCAAATTTTCGCAATAAAAAGGTGCGCATTTTAAAACTAGTCCCAAGATAATAGGACAATAAATAGAATTTTAACAAATATTTTAATATTCGGACCATAGGCCTATTTATAATATTTCAAGTGTTTGGACATCAAGTTTCATGTTATATCTTTGATTTTGGTATCAAATTGTGTGCAATCTAAAGGCGCTTATTTTAAAACCACTACCAGATTGATCTGATAAAATTTAAATTTTTAAAAAATATTTTAATGAGTGACTCAGTACTGCGTCGTTGGAACACATTCAGTAGAAAAATGAGTGACGAGATAGTCAGTCTGTGGAACCTCAAAGTGTTAAGAATCTTGACATTAAACAATAAGAAAGAAGATTAGCAGATTATGATGGAATAATTAACAATTACACTATAGAATACAGTATTGCTTAAAATTGTCTTGTCTGATAGAGTTAGCTTTGTTCTTGACCCACAATCAGGGATCCCAGGCAGCACAGAAATGATTGGGCACATTTCCTTTAATCTAATGCCTCTGTTCACTTAGCAGTAAATACATACCAGGGAGTCAGGCAACAGTTGTGGGGTTGTATCCTAGGGAGGGTCAGTAATTCCACCTTGGGAAATCTCGATACAAGCTTAAAACATACAGATATACAGGCTTCCTGTTCCCAACAAAACGAATGAACTACTAGGTCATTATTAGCACTGAATAAATAACATGTACAGTATGTACATTTCATTCACGTACTGTATATACCATATATGATCTATGTTAAAACACAACTCCTACAAGTGTTAAAATATTACTTTTTGATATATTGCACATTATAACTCCCAGCATCATTGATAAGGTTTGTATTCCTTCTTACAGCCCCCACTGATGGGCCTCAGGAGGAGATACCTCAGTAAGGCTCAAAAATATAGAGGAATACCTTCAGTTCCTGATATTGGGAACCAGTCTAGCACATCTAACAAATGGGGTTTTTAACATCTGTTGATATTAAATTATAATATTGCCTACTCTTTTAATGAAATGCACATATATTATTAATTGTGGAAATGACTTAGTTGTTATGGCATTAGAGAAACTTATAAACAAATTATTGTATCGGTAAAGTTTAATTGGCATTTATCTTTATAAGCTACTAGAGGTGTACCTGGCAGTGCCCAGGAGTCTCTCTCTCCTCCCATCTCTGCCGCCACCCCCTCATCCCTTGCCCCCCCTCCCCACAAAATGTATTAACACTTAGGGTATCCATATCAACCATGGATAGCTCCGGGGAGCCTCCGGGATTCACCCAGAAAATGGCGTTTCATTACATTCAATGCTGGTTTTTTTCAAATTTCTTTCTGCCTCTCTCCTCACTGCCGTGTAGTTGTTTTTCGCATCTTTGTATCGCTGGTATGTTTGGGGGTTTGGCGTCTTCATATATTTATTCTATTTTTGTATCTTGGTCTCTGGCCCCTCTCACAATATGTTAAGTAATTGATGTGCACGTAATTTTTCTCTTCAATTAACTAATAAGTGTATTAATTTCCAGAGACATGAGTTACGCAGTTCGTCCACTGAACTTCCTATATCGATTTGGCAGTAATTTAGGTCTGCGTTATGGACAGATTGTCTTACCATCTCTCCTCTCAAATTTTGGTCCTATGTATTGTTCCAAAATAAAAAGACTACGATAAAGCTTCTGGATAGTTTCTTTCTAATCTTGTAAATAATGAATTAAGCCTTGGAAATTAAAATAAGTGATTCAATTAACTCTTGGTAAAATAAATTTTTAAATAAATCTGTTATGTTTGATTAACCTTAATAGTACTGTACTATTAATTATTGTTTACACTGGCTGTTTTGGTGGTTCTTTAATGCCAACAGAACAAATGTTTAACCCTAACACTACTCTAATTACATACATACAATTTTAAAGGTACAATTTTGAAAGTACAATATCATAACACACTTGCTGTCCCAAGGAGCGACCTACATCGCACAAGAAGGTAGGCCTAGGATTGCGTGTGAGCACACAACCCAATGCCAAACTCACTCAATAATAGAACTAAGTATAAACACTAAGCAAATATTATGCACGAGAGCATCATCACATAGTCTGCGTGGTTTGGTTTTATAACACCGAGAACGTCTTCAGGGTGGAAAAGTGTTTAAAAGTTCAATTTCTATAGAGATGTCATTCAGTCTCTTAGATGTTTGGTGGGGGGGGAGGTGAAGGGATGTCCACTACAGTATCTTCAAACAACAGAATATACCTGGGTGTGTTATTATGGCTAAAGTGCACTTGTCTAAGTCTCTAGTACACTTGTGTTCATTCTTAACACAATTGGCAATGTCAAACAGTACAAATAGTTGGGTATGTTTCCTTTCACCTAATGCCTCTGTTCACCTAGTAGTAAATAGGTACCTGAGAGTTCATCAATTGTTATGGGGTTGTATCCTGGGGAGGGTCAGTACTTCAACCTTGGGGGAAGGGGGTCTAGATACATTCCTTTACAAAATTAACTTGTAGAAAATAATTCATTTACAGGATTCTGATAAGCTAATTCTCAGCTATGCTGTTATTATGTGCACAGTATGTTGTGAGGAGGAATCTTACAAAGTGAGGTAGGTAAGTACACCAGTCAGCCAACTGGTGTACTTACCTAATTGTGCTTGTGGGGGTTGAGCTCTGGCTCTTTGGTCCCGCCTCTCAACTGTCAATCAACTAATGTACAGGTTCCTGAGCCTACTGGGCTCTATCATATCTACACTTGAAGTTGTGTATGGAATCAGTCTCCATCACATCACTTCCTAATGCATTTCATTTGTCTACTACTCTGACATTGAAAAAATTCTTTCTAACGTCTCATGGTTCATTTGGGCACTCAATTTCCACCTGTGTCCCCTAGTGCGTGTGCCCCTTGTGGTAAATAGCCTGTCTTTATCTACCCTATCAATTCCTCTGAGAATCTTGTATGTGGTGATCGTGCCCCCTCTAACTCTTCTGTCTCCCAGTGATGTGAGGTTTAATTCCCATAGTCTCTCCTCGTAGCTCATACCCCTCAGTTCGGGTACTAGTCTTGTGGCAAACCTTGGAACCTTTTCCAGTTTAGTCTTGTGCTTGACTAGATATAGACTCCATGTTGGAGCTGTATACTCCAGGATTGGTCTGACATATGTGGTATACAAAGTTCTGAAAGGTTCCTTACACAAGTTTCTAAAGGCCGTTCTTATGTTAGCCAACCTGGCATATGCTGCTAATGTTATCCTCTTGATATGAGCTTCAGGAGACAGATCTGACGTGATATTAATCCCCAGGTCTTTCTCTCAGACTCTTGAAGTATTTCATCTCCCAAATGATACATTGTATTTGGTCTCCTGCTAAATCACACGGTATCTAGCAAACCACCGAGACTCGGAAGACAATTTAGCACAAGCTCAAGAAATTCGAAAATATAATCCTCACCTTCAAGACAGCAGGGCAGGAGACACCCCCCTAAAAACAGATAGTCCAGCTCGTCGGAAAGTGACATTGATGAGTCAATTTCAGGTCCACTGAGAACCTATACACCAATTGCAACTTCCATGGCGTGTTCATCAGACTCCATGGATACCACGGAATTATCAGCAAATTCCAAGAACCTAGAGGTCTAAAGATCCTGCAATGGAATGCGCAAGGACTGCGCACAACATTGCAACACTTGCAATGCATAGCAGCAACCAAAGGCATAGACACCCTGATACTGCAGGAGAGCCTGCTTCGAGACGAATCAGAACCTAAAATCTCAGGCTATGGAGGCTTCTTCCTTCCATGGATCAATGGGCAATCCAGGGGATGTGCAATCTGTAAAATGTGACCTGATCTCCAAGTCCATAACCAGCCCACCCGACTGTGGAGCAGGGACAGAGGTAATGGGAGTAACCATTGAGCTAAGACACGACAAACTTGAAGTGTTTAATGTGTACAGGTCTCCACATGCCGAAATGGATCTCTGTGTTATTTGGACACGCGACAATATCAAACACAATCATTTGTGGAGATTTTAATGCCCATCATCGATTGGCACTGGGCTCGAATACAACAAATGAGGCCGGCACTCATATTGCACATCTACTAGACCAGCTTCCAGAAATCCAAATTCTAAACAAGAATGAACCCAACCACATCCAAGGAGGCAGATTAGACCTAACCTTCGTTTCAGCCTCCCTAAGAGATGCAGCAACATGGTCAGTTGAGCCCACACTCACAAGCGACCACTATGGGGTCCAAATTGATCTTAAGTTAGACCTACCCACCCCACCTCCGCCTCCATCTGAAGCCTGGAACTTTGCTTTAGCAAACTGGGACCGATTTCAAAACCTCATTTCAGAGTGGCATAGAAACTATGATCTTCCCGAAGACATTAATCAGGCAGAACAAGAATTTGTCAAAGCAATTCAAAGTGCAGCCACCCACTCAATCCCACTGAAAAAAACTGTCCACCGGACACCATAAAGATCATTGGTACTATTGCGAGCGTATCAAAGAACTCAACCATAGACTCAACAGAGCAAGAAAGCTATACAAAAAGCAACCAAGTGACCGCAACAGGACCTTACTTTGTGAGGTCAAGGAACATGTGCATCGAGAGACCAGACTAATAAAAGAACAAAAGTGGCTGGAATGGTGTTTACATCTGAATGAACACACCTCTCTTGGAGAGATGTGGCAGCAAATTCACCGGGCCAAAGGGAATAAAACACCTAAAGCCCCACACCCCAAGGATCCTCAACAGGAAGCCGAAGTACTTGCAACCAGGTTTGCAGAGAGAGCAGCCAGTAATCAGCTTCCACTAGATGTACTAGCAGTGCAGGCAGGATTAGAGGAAGAAAGGTGGCACAGAATCCTTACAGCATGTGAAGAAGTCTCTGACACTAATGCCCCCTTCACACTGGATGAGCTCAATTGGCCTAAGAAAAACTCCAAGTATACATCCCCTGGAGACGACAAAATAACCTATAAAATGAATAGAAACCTCGGCCCAGAGGGAGACGCTGCATACCTAAGGTTAATTAATTTAGCCTGGACTTCTCAAACTAGGCCTACAGCTTGGAATAGAGCAGATAGAGTGCCGATCCCAAAACTCAAAGATCCAGCTAATCCCAGGCCCATCTCTCTCCAAAGCTGTGCAGCCAAGACGGCTGACAGAATGGCACTCAACAGATTTGAGTGGAAAATGCCTAAACTGCACCATGATATGTATGCCTATAGAAGAGGGGTTGGCACAGTGGAATGTATTACAACTCCCACTTGGATGCCCACTTGAATGACAGACCAGGAATGCTGATATTCCTGGACCTCGAGAAATCATTTGAACTGGCTAGCGCCCCAGCTATTCTCTGCTGCCTCATTGACAAAGAGGTCAGAGGCAACCTGCTCTCCTGGACCAAAAACTGTCTCGTAAACAGAGAAGCAAGAGTTAAACTTCATGGCACAGTCTCTGAGTACAAAAAGACATGAAAATGGTACACCGCAAGGAGGTATTCTCAGCCCCCTTCTCTTCAACTTTTTAATGGAAAGAATAATGAGGTTGAAACTTCCACATCACTGCAGGCTGCTAAACTACGCGGACGACTTTGTCATCATCATAAAAGGAAGGGATGCGGCGCGCCTTGCACCCAAATGTTTAGACTTCATCAGTAAAGAGGCAAAACAGATTGGTATCAAACTCAACCCCTCAAAGTCAAAAGCCATGCCCATAAAAATAGAGAAGCCCAACATCCAACTCACAGTACAGGGTCAACCAAATGAATGGGTCGACACCTATCAGGATCTAGGAATAATCCTGGACACACACATGAATTTTAATGCTGAGGTCACTTACTTGAGAGAGCGAACTGCGGCCCGGACGGCAATCCTCAGGTTTTCCTCAGGCTCCTCTCTGGAGGAGCCAAACCTCCCTCTCTGGAGGAGCCAATCTGCAAGTCCTTCGCACATATTATGTACAGGCAGTCAGATCAGTGATCGACTATGCCGCACCTGCACTCACAAATCTATCACACCAACAGTGGAAAAAGCTTGAAGTTGCCCAAAATAATGCTATGAGAGCAGCACTGGGAGCCCCCATGTGGACCAGGCTTGAAACTCTTAGAATGGAAACGGGTTTGCCCTGTCTTCAAGAAAGAATATCACAAAGAACAGCTACAGTTATCAGTAAGATAATTATTTCTCATGACGGAAATAATAAGGGAATTTATTAGGTAGTGCTTCGTTTTTACCTTAAACTGGTTGAGAGAGGTACAGTCTTTAACATGATTGGGAAGGTCATTCCACATTCTGGGTCCCTTGATTTGTAGAGCATTTCTAGTTTGATTAAGTCGTACTCTTGGAATATCAAAACTGTATTTATTTCTGGTGTGGTGCTCATGGGTTCTGTTACAACCTTCAATGAAGCTTTTGAGGTCAGGATTGGCATTATAGTTTAGCGTTTTATATATGTATAATACACATGAGAGAATGTGCAGTGACTTAATGTCTAACATATTCAGAGATTTGAGTAGGGGTACCGAGTGATGTCTGGGGCCAGAGTTTGATATTGTCCTAATAGCAGCTTTGTGTTGAGTAATTAAAGGACGTAAATGATTTTGGGTAGTAGAACCCCAAGCACAAATACCATAGTTTTGATATGGATAGATGAGGGAGTAATAGAGAGTCACCAGGGCAGGGCGGGGTACATAATATCTGATCTTAGAAAGAATGCCAACAGTTTTTGAAACTTTTTTTGATATATTTAGAATGTGTCCCTGGAAATTCAGCTCAATCTTTCATATAGAATAGGGTAGCAGCACTGCTGTGTATACCTAAGCTTGTTAATAAAAAAAGGAGGCTGGGTTGAATTATATATACTGAAAGATCTGACAAAAATCTTTAAAATGACAATTGCAAACAAATTTACATTGTCTGCAATATTTCTGCACTTAACAGTCTCCGTGGTGTAGTGGTAAGACACTCGCCTGGCGTTCCGCGAGCGCTATGTCATGGGTTCGTATCCTGGCCGGGGAGGATTTACTGGGCGCAATTCCTTAACTGTAGCCTCTGTTTAACACAACAGTAAAATGTGTACTTGGATGAAAAAACGATTCTTCGCGGCAGGGGATCGTATTCCAGGGACCATAGGATTAAGGACTTGCCCGAAACGCTACGCGTACTAGTGGCTGTACAAGAATGTAACAACTCTTGTATATATCTCAAAAAAAAAAATATATATATTCTTAGAATTCTCACTTTACTTCGCATGATCACAACTCCCCTTAAAAAAAGCACACACCCATATATTTTGTTATCGTATTTATCGTATTTTTTATACGATATTGTTTATCATATTACTGTGCGTGTGTATACTGTAGTGTGAGAGTAATGGGGCGGGGAGGATTTTTTATTATTATTATTATGCACTCCATACCCATCCCGTGGGCTGTGGTGGAAATGGTTAGAGGCACATAATGGGCTCAGCGACTAAACCCCAAAATTCATTTAGGTGAGGAAGTTACAGTCTTGATAAACTGGTTACAAAATGTAATGTATATTGTTACATGAACAATTATTGGGGGTGGACGATACAAGTGTGGTGGAGGACGATCGTCAGGCGGCCGCACCACAACATGATGACGCATTTCCCGCGCTTTCTGGCCGAGCGTGGACGGGAATGTGTGTGGCAGCCGCTCCTCTCACCCCCACCATGACCACCCGCTACTGAGGACTCTTGCCAGGTTGGTGCTTGCTGTGCCTGCATCTGGAGCACTTGTTTTATAACGTGGTATTCTTGTTGGGTCACTTGAGCTAGCTGTGAGTGTGTATGTTGTCGGGAGGAAGCCATTTGGGTTAAAGGGAGCGAGATACGTTTCAGTGGCGATGACTCTACATCCGTCACTAATTGTGTATAGCTGATTTTCATTCCTAGAAGTGTTTAATGGCTCTCAGTTTGTAAAGTTGTGTTAAAAGGCAACCTAAAACAAGTTAGAGGAGCTTATGCTGTTAGGGCGTCTTCGGAAGTCAACACTCCGAGTCGTGACAGAAACAGCTGTCTGTCGAGAATTATCAATACAAATGGTGGTGATGCACGTAATATATACCTTTGGCAGTTGTAATTGTGAAATTATGTAACTTTGAATGATGAAGTGTTGTCAGTAGTTAGGGAACATCGGAGAGCGAGGATCTTCAGGAATGTTGCCGCAGGGGGGTACCATGTTTATATAAGAAGTTCTGTGTTAGGTGATTCAATGGTACAATAACAATTTTGTTTCTTTGAGATAAAGTGATTACAGTGGCAGTCATGTAGTTAGACACCCTGCATCCCCAATGCTTTGCATCCCCAGTACCCTGCATCCCCAGTGCCCTGCATCCCCAGTGCCCTGCATCCCCAGAGCCCTGTATCCCCAGTGCCCTGTATCCCCAGCCCCCTGCATCTCCAGTGCCCTGCATCTCCAGTGCCCTGCATCCCCAGTGCCCTGCATCTCCAGCATCTCCAGCATCCAGCATCTCCAGCATCCAGCATCTCCAGTACCCTGCATCCCCAGCGCCCTGCATCCCCAGCATCTCCAGCATCTCCTGTACCCTGCATCTCCAGTGCCCTGCATCCCCAGTGCCCTGCATCCCCAGCACCCAGCATCTCCAGCACCCAGCATCTCCAGTACCCTGCATCTCCAGTGCCCTGCATCCCCAGTGCCCTGCATCCCCAGCATCTCCAGCATCCAGCATCTCCTGTACCCTGCATCTCCAGTGCCCTGCATCCCCAGTGCCCTGCATCCCCAGCACCCAGCATCTCCAGTGCCCTGCATCTCCAGTGCCCTGCATCTCCAGTGCCCTGCATCTCCAGTGCCCTGCATCTCCAGTGCCCTGCATCGCCAGTGCCCTGCATCGCCAGTGCCCTGCATCCCCAGCGCCCTGCATCCCCAGCGCCCTGCATCCCCAGCGCCCAGCATCTCCAGTGCCCTGCATCTCCAGTGCCCTGCATCTCCAGTGCCCTGCATCTCCAGTGCCCTGCATCCCCAGCGCCCTGCATCCCCAGCCCCCTGCATCTCCAGTGCCCTGCATCTCCAGTGCCCTGCATCCCCAGCACCCTGCATCCCCAGCACCCTGCATCCCCAGCGCCCTGCATCTCCAGTGCCCTGCATCTCCTGTTTCCACTTTTGTAGATTGGAACTATGTTAGCCTTTTTCCACACATCACCTACAACTCCTGTACACAGGGATGCCTGAAAAATCAATTATAGAATTCCTTGTCTCTTCCTTCAGCGGGTCTGCTTCGCCTGCATTCCATCTGTTCCTGACTGGTTCCTGGGTCACGCGGCGGTTGCTCGAGAGTTTGTGCGGGAGCCTGAACTTTACCATGATGGTCTACCCGCCGGGTCGTGTGTGGCTTTGTCGGCTGTTCTGGTTCCTTCGGGGACGTCCCTTCCGCCTATCTCGGGATCACTGGGTTCGACACCCGAGGGTCTTACATCGGCTGCTGCGTCGCCGGCTTCCTCTTCGGGTTTTTCGTGGATCAGTGCTTTGACACCTACCCGAGCCCTCGCTAGATGTGTTCACAGATGCGTCGTCTCTCGGCTGGGCTTTTGTGACCAGTGCTCACCAGGCCGGCCAGGGGCGGTGGAGTCCGTCCCTCTGTCTAGCTCACAGCACGGTGGGATGCTGCTCCGGAGGGTTTGGGTCGCTCGTGGATCGATAATCAGGCTCCATTCGGACTGTTCCCCAGTGGTTCATTTCCTGAACCGAGGGGGTTCGATGGGGTCCTTGACTCTTTGGGGCTGGTCACTTCGGGTGACTCGTCTGATGAGTTCTCAGTTTGACTCTCTTGGCTGTTCACATTCGGGGAGTGTCAAATGTCTTGGCGGACAGCCTCTCACGGTTCATTCCCCTGTCCACAGAATGGACTGTCGACGTCAGCTCCTTCAGTTGACTCTGCCAGACGTTGGGGCCTCCGGAGGTGGATCTCTTCACGCCGGCGTAGTCGAGGCGTCTTCCGTACGTGTACGTAGCGCCCTTCCCTGACTGCGAGGCCGTTGCGGTCGATGCCTTTTGGCTGGATTGGGCGAGGTTGGGTTACCTATACGTCTTTCCCCTGGTTCAGCTGTTGCTCCAGGTCCTGGTTTGCTTGGAGACTTACCAGGGGAGAGTTGTCCTTCTGACTCCTTGGTGGTAGGCCCAGTCTTGGTTTCAGGCACTGCTCACTCGGTGTCTGAACCTGAGGGTCTTCCGCGACTCCGCCTCTTTCGGCATATCGATCCATTCCGGTACGAGACTGGTTCGGTCTTCGTCTGGAGTTTTTGACTCGAGTCAATCATCACTTATATGGTACACAGGTGACATTGTTGTTGATCTTCCACTTGCGTGCTTCGTTTCGGCGACAGTATGAAGTTTCCTGGTGGTCCTTCTGTTTTTTTTTTTTTCTATCCCTGCGTAGGTATTCTTTGATCTCTGATAGGGTTGTTTTGTTCTTTCCAGGACCATCGTCTTACGCCGAATACTGTCGCCTTGTATCATGCGGCACTGGAGGAGCGCTTCAGCTTGCTTTCAGTATCGATGTTACTTCTGCCCCATTCTGCAAGCTGTCTCGTGCATTGTTTCACCTCCAGCCTGTTCATGCGCCTCCTGAACTGTCCTGGTCTTTGGACCTGGTGCTCTCGTTTCTCTCTTCTCCTCTGTTTGTTGTGGCCCCTTCCATTCAGGATTGTTTTTCTAAGGCACTTTTCCTGTTGGCATTGGCCTCTGGGCCAATGCCAGGAATCGGGGAGCTTCATGCTCTCCTCCGGCACAGGGTTTCGGTCCTGGTGGTCGTTTTGTTCGGTTGCAACCATCTCCTTTTCTGGCAAAGAATGAGATGGCTGCGTTTCGGAGGAGGCCTTGGGTTATTGATGCTTGGGTGGTCAGGCCAGGGGTGCATCATGTGTTGTATCCGGTTGTGGCTCTCCAATGTTGTTTACACACCACAGCTTCGGTGGCCGTGGATGCACTTTGGGTTGACTGGGTTTTCCTTTTTTCCTGTTCCCGGGCTCGGGTCTCTCAGGTTGTCCGCAGGGTTATTACGTCTAGCCAGCCTGCGTGCCCACGACGTGTGTAAGTTTGCTGCTTTGGCTGCCGTCTTTGGCAACATGTCTTGGGTTCACATTTGGGCATAGGGTTTTTGGAGGTCGAACAAGGTTCAGGCAGCTTGCTACCTGGTGAATGTCCCTGGGGCCTGGTCGGCCCTGTGTTGCATTGGGTTGGCGGTTGCAGCCAGTTGTCTCACCTTCATGTTGAGGAGTGAGGGCGGACTGTCTCCCGAGTAAGTCCCTATTTTCCTTATCTTTGGTTAGCTCCAGGTAGCCGACGGGGCTTCCCCCAGAAAACCAGCGTTGAATGTAATGAAATGCCATTTTCTGGGCGAGTCCCAGAGGCTCCCTGACATCCCTCCCTACCCCCCGGTCGGCGGTGTTTTTTACATTTTTTTGACATTCCAGCCTAAGAACTGTAGGTTGGGTCACCAGCGTGAAGCTCTGGGGCTCCCCCCTTCCCCGTCTCGGGGAGGGGGGAGTTGCGCAGAGGGCGGCGCGGCAACATGATGACGTCATGCTCGTTTGTTAATTTTTGTTTGGGGAGTTGTCTATTCGTTTGGCTTTCGGTAGCAATAGTTTCACCAGAATAGGGGTATGTTTTGGGGTGCCTGTCCCGGTTGATGGCAGACATAGAATGCTCCCAACCACAGGGGGTTTCTATAGGCCATTGCTCCTCATGCGTCTCTGAGGGGGCCAGGTTCAGGCTCGTGGTCCCCGGTAGGCAAGAACTCCATACACATTGACTGATGCCAGAAAGTTATACATATCCATTCAGCCTGGATGGCTCCCGGGAGCCTCCGGGACTCGCCCAGAAAATGGCGTTTCGTTACATTCAAAGCTGGTTTTTTTATTTTTGGAAAATATCCTTCAATCACCCTTAAGAACTCCAAGTGACTGATGATCCCAAACTAATATAGCACATATCAGATTGGTTAGCTTCTGGGAGCCTCCGAGGCTTCACCCAGAAAATGGCATTTCATTACATTCAACTCTGGTTTTTTGTAGTCGCTTAAGGAGACCCTGAGTTGCCAGGAACATTTGAGTTCGGGAATGCGCTGATAGATCGGAATGTTAGTGTTAATATTTATTAACTCCTTTATGTAATCTTTTTACACTTGTGTAACCATTATACTTTACATATTTAGCTCATACGAATTGGTGTCCTGTTAATTTGCGAGCTTGAAGTGCTGTGGGCATTAATAGCATTATTTTCTATACTTTCAGACTTTGTAGTTAAGGCACAGCATTGTAGCGATGGAATTCACTCCTAAGAAGCAACCTGGCTTTGGCTCAGGTAAGTCATTACTTTTGTTTCACATTAACATCTTTACAATAACCATCATTATTTCAACAAATTTGAATAACAGCATTTGGGTTTAAAAATATACATTAGGGATGCAATTTAAGTTTAGGTACGGTTTATATGCAGTATGGTTTGCATAAACAAAAAATTGTTTCAATGTCACTGACTTCTGTAGATTTTTCAAATTTTGTATGTATATCCACAAGATGATATAATGCCCATTCACATTACTGTACACTGTTCAGAAAAGGGGTTAGTTTACAGTTTTTGGTGCTGTACTATAAAATGGATACTGTATCAGTGTATTTAATGTCTAAAGAGGATGACAAAGTTAATCCCTGGAAATAGAACCCTCCCTTGTAAATAGAGATTAAGGAAGCTAAATTTGCAGTCTTTAGAAGTGTGAGCAGTAGGGGGGGTGACATGATTGAGGCATACAGATGGATAAAAGAGTATAATAATGGGGGTATTAATGTTAAATATATAAACATGAAATAATGTATGAAATTAGATGAGTTTAGATTTGGAAAAGTCCTGGATAAATATCAAATTGTAAGCAGGGTTATTTATGGAACAAATTACGGGTAACATAATAGATGTGTAATTGCTGGATCAATCGAAGGTTAAACATAAACGTGAAAGAGTTTGGCTAGATATAAATAGGAGCTGCCATATATGGGCAATAGGCTTTCCACAGTCATTTACATTAAGTGATTAATTTTTTCTTGCTCATCATTTTCCAGACTACAGTACTTTTATAACTCGGATTTGGCATTTTTTTTAATGATATAAAAACAAATAACTTCAGTTAGGAAGAATACCTTAAAGGTAACTACCATGCAATTAAGAAGTCTACTAAAGAGCACTTACTCCACGTGACAAACAGGGCTATCTGATGTTGGCAGAGCTCAGTTTAACCCAAGTCGAAACGTAATGCTTATAGAGACTCCCGAGTTGTAGAAGTCTTCTAAAGGCAACCTTCATAGGATGGGGACACAGTGGGAGGCTGAACAAATCTTGATAAAAGGGAACATGGAACATCTAAACCAATGGGGGGGGGGAGGAACACTTGACAATCTGCTGGCTTCATGTCCCAGTTGAGGTCACTAGACGGATAGTGGTCCTTGGGTAAACTCAGGTACAGGTATAGATAAAGTTTGACTTTCTGATGGGCATTCCCATATTTTTTCTTTTTTTTTCAACATTCATAATTCAAAGGTCAGGAAAATTTTTTTTGAGTATAATAGTTTGGGTATGGTCATTATGCCATGACCTTTGGTTCACCCAGGTCACTGCCTGCACTGTTTAATATAAGTAATATTCTTCTAAATACCACTTTCCAAATACAGTATATGTTTGTGTGTTAGACAGTTTGCTTTTTTTCAGGCTCTCTGCGTTCCAACCCTTACTCGACTGGAGGACGGAGTTATATAAAAAGGTTCAAGAAACGATCTGCAAATGTCAGCACACCTCGGTTGTCACTGGCAACTCCTCCAAGAACTAGTCTACAGAACCGCTTTTCCAGAGCCGAGAGAATTGTGAATAATTCTTCGAAAATTCAAACTAAATCTGATGAGGGATCAAACTTGGGAAAGTGGAAAAATAAGAATGAAGGAGCATCTCAAGCCACTAAGCGTCCATTTAGTGCTGTAAATGGTATAGATAACTCTATAGACCCTTACCATGTTCTTTCAGATAGTGAAAATGATACACTTGAGATTTCTAACAAATCCAACAGTTTAAAAGACTCTTCAGTGTTCTCAGATACTGATAATGAAATAATTGAGAGGAAAAACAAAGCTTTTGACAAGGAGAACTCACTTTTTGGACCTTCTAAATCCAATTCAGTCAAAGTATATACAAACAAAAAGAAATCTTTCAACTTGTCCAGATCAAGGCTTCTCTGTGATGTATCTCCTGAGAAAATTGAGAGAGCTTATGGCCCCAGGCGTTTATCTGGCGCAGAAAAAGAGAATATACCCACTGACACTAAAGCAGATCCATCTATTATAGAACTGACTTCCCCACATCTAATAGGGTAAGAAAAACATTATTGATGTATCCATTACTGGTAGCTTGTAGCTCGATTGACCCCATTTTACCCCCTCCTCCTCTTCTGGAGAATCTTCACATTACAGTGTCGGTGTGAAGACTTAAGGACACATGGTTCCTGTTAGTGTGCCATGCTGTCCTTTGATGACAGATTTAAAAGATTTGTGTGTTGTTGTGGGGAAGGAAGGTGGAGGGGGGGGGGGATGATTTTAATGACACTAAAACTGATAAGTGTAAGCATAACTGTACCAAAAATATCGACATGCTTGTCCTGGTGTCTTGGGATACTGCCATTACTAATAACTGTATTCGATTCTCTAGGAAGTTTGTAAATAATAGTTATCGGTAATTATATACAGTGTGTGTATGTAATTACCTAAGTGTAGTTACAGGATGAGAGCTACGCTCGTGGTGTCCCGTCTTCCCAGCACTCTTTGTTATATAACACTTTGAAACTACTGACTGTTTTGGCCTCCACCACCTTCTCACTTAACTTATTCCAACAGTCTACCACTCTGTTTGCGAAAGTGAATTTTCTTATATTTCTCCAGCATCTTTGTTTAGTTAGTTTAAATCTATGGCCTCTTGTTCTTGAAGTTCCAGGTCTCTGGATATCTTCCCTATCAATTTTATCAATTCCTGTTACTATTTTGTACATAGTGATCATATCACTCCTTTTTCTTCTGTCTTCTAGTTATGGCATATTTAATGCTTCTAACCTCTTCTCGTAGCTCTTGCCCTTCAGTTCTGGGAGCCACTTAGTAGTATGTCTTTGCACCTTTTCCAGTTTGTTGATGTGCTTCAACAAACATGTGTTTGTTGTATGGGCACCACACAACTGCTGCATATTCTAGCTTTGGCTTAACAAAAGTTGTGAACAATTTCTTTAGTATTTTGCCATCCATGTATTTAAAAGCAGTTCTGAAGTTAGAGAGCGTGGCATAGGCTCCTCGCACAATGTTCTTTATGTGGTCCTCAGGTGATAGTTTTCTATCTAGAACCACTCCTAGATCTCTTTCTTTATCAGAATTCTTTAAAGATTTCTCACATAATTTATAGGTTATGTGGGGTCTATGTTCTCCTGTTCCACAACATGGCATTTATTCACATTAAATTCGATTTGCCAAGTGGTGCTCCATATACTTACTTTGTCCAGGTCTTCTTGAAGGGCATGACAATCATCTAAGTTTCTTATCCTTCCTATTATCATCATCAGCAAACATGTTCATATAATTCTGTATTCCATCTGGTAGATCATTTATGTAGACAGTGAACATCACCGGTGCAAGAACTGAACCCTGTGGTACTCCACTTATGACATTTCTCCAGTCTGATACATTGCCTCTGATTACTGCCCTCATTTGTCTATCCGTCAGAAAATTTTTCATCCATGTTAGAAACTTACCTATCACCCCTCCAATATTTTCCAGTTTCCAGAACAACCTCTTATGTGGAACTCTGTCGAAAGCCTTTTTTAGGTCCAGATAGGTGCAGTCAATCCAACCATCTCTTACCTGTAAAATCTCTGTGGCTCGATCATTGAAACCGAGTAAATTCGATACACAGGATCTTCCAGATCTAAAACTGTACTGTCTATCTGATATATCATTTCTCTTCAGGTGTTCTACCCATTTAGTTTTTATTATTTTCCAATATTTTGACTACTACACTTGGCAATGATACCGGTCTATAATTGAGGGGGGGGGGGGTCTTCCCTGCTGCCACTTTTGTAGATTGGAACTATGTTAGCCTGTTTCCACACGTCTGCTACGATTCCTGTACACAGGGATGCCTGAAAGATCAGGTGAAGTGGAATGCTGAGCTCAGATGCACATTCTCTCAGAACCCATGGTGAAACTCCATCTGGACCTACTGCTTTGTTCTTACTTAGCTCCTTTAGCATATTTTCCACTTCATCTCTAGACACCTCTACATGCTCTGTTCTCTGGAATTCTTATTGTGTCTGGTTCCCTGAAGATCTCATTTTGTACAAACACACTTTGGAACTTTTCATTTAATGTTTCACCTAATTGTGCTTGCGGGGGTTGAGCTCTGGATCTTTGGTCTCGCCTCTCAACCGTCAATCAACTGATGTACAAATTCCTGAGCCTACTGAGCTGTCATATCTTCATTTGAAATTGTGTATGGAGTCAGCCTCCACCACATCACTTCCTAGTGCATTCCATTTATTAACTACTCTGACACTGAAAAAGTTCTTTTTAATGTCTCTGTGGCTCATTTGGGTACTCAGCTTCCACCTGTGTTCCCTTGTGCATGTGTCACTCGTGTTAAATAATCTATCCTTGTCTACCCTGTCAATATCCCTGAGAATTTTGTATGTGAATTTTGTATGTGGTGATCTTGTCTCCCCGAGCTCTTCTGTCCTCCAGCGACGTGAGGTGCAGTTCACGTAGTCTGTCCTCATAACTCATGCCTCTTAGTCTTGGGACTAGCCTAGTGGCATACATCTGAACTTTTTCCAGCTTCGTCTTGTGCTTGACTAGATACGAGCTCTATGCTGGGGCTGCATACTCCAGGATTGGCCTTACATATGTGGTATACAAGGTTCTGAAGGATTCCTTACACAGGTTTCTGAAAACAGTTCTGATGTTAGCCAGCCTCGCATAGGCTGCTGATGTTATTCTTTTGATGTGGGCTTCGAGAGACAGGTTTGGCGTGATATCAACTCCCAGATCTTTCTCTCTGTCCGTTTCGTGAAGGACTTCATCTCCCATTCGGTATCCAGTGACTGGCCTCCTAGTTCCTCATAGTTTCATTACCTTACATTTACTTGGGTTGAACTTTAGTAGCCATTTGTCTGACTATTCCTTCAGTTTGTTTAGGTCATCTTGTAGCCTCATACTATCCTTCTCTGTCCTGGTCCTCCTCATAATTTTTGCATCATCAGCAAACATCGAGAGGAACGAGTCAATTCCTTCTGGGAGATCATTTACGTATATCAGAAACAGTATAGGTCCAAGGACTGATCCCTGTGGGACACCACTGGTGATTCCCCGCCACTCCGAGACCTCACCCCTCACAGTGACTCGCTGTGTCCTGTTGCTTAGGTACTCTCTTATCCAGTGGAGTACCTTCCCTTTCACTCCTGCCTGCATCTCCAGTTTGTGCACTAGTCTCTTATGTGGTACTGTGTCAAAAGCTTTCTGGCAGTCCAAAAATATGCAGTCTGCCCAGCCCTCTCTCTCTCTTGCCTGATTTTTGTTGTCTGGTCATAGAACTCAATTAATCCTGTTAAGCATGATTTGCCATCTCTGAACCCATGCTGATGTTGTGTTACAAAGTTCTTCCGCTCCAGATGTTCCACTAGCTTTTTTCACACAGTCTGTGTGTGTGTGTGTGTGTGTGTGTGTATGTATGTATATGTGTATATATATATACAATGGGGCCTCGACTTATGATGCTAATCCGTTCCCAGAGACGGATCGTAAGTTGAAGCAATTTTTCCCATAAGAAATAAGGGGATTTGAATTAATCCGTTCCCCACCCTCCAAAATATTAACATACAAATACATTTTATACTGAATACAATGTGTTTTTTCTAACTACAATACAGTACCTAAGTTTATCTTGGCTTATGGAGGGCTCTTGATGGCATATGGAAGATGGTGATGAGGGGGGAGGATGAGAGTTGTTACTGTTTGGAAGGGGAGTCCCCTTCCATTAACACATCAGGCAGTGAAGTTTTCTCTGGGGTACTCTCTCTCCTACGTTTCGCCTGAATACCACTAGGACCTGGTTGTGGTTCAGTGCTTGTTTGTCTCACTACAAATTTGTCAAGAGATTTGTTTTTCCCTTCGTTTCAACATTTGTCTGTAATGAAGCATCACTTTAGCACCCATAATGTCTTTTCTTGGTGGGAGGAGGAATGTTGGCAAGTGAGAGGTGTTGAAGGAGGGAGGGAGGGAGGGAGGTGGCATCTGCTAGCTGGTGTGTGGCAGCCATGCTTGTTGTTTGGACTTACCATACCAACTTAGTGGTTCGTTATGGTGAACACACATGTAGATAGGTGTATATGTGTGTATATAGTGTAATAACGGAAAAAACATCATTTGATTGATCGTAGAATGTAATATACATGTGACCTATATGAGCCCCCATAATTTTGAGCATAATGATGTTCCACACATTGAACTATATAAATTCCCCAAATTACACATTTTTTAATAATATTACAGTAAAAAAACAGAGAAGAAAAGAATGAGAAACATCAAATTAATTGTGAACAATTATATTAGCGGCAACTGCCGCCCCACGGAGTAGCCTGGGGCAAGTGACCCCGCGCACTTCCATCGCTTAATGCACATAATTTGCTCAACTTCTCGACTCCATCATGGCTAAAGTATGTCGCATGTAATATTTTATCTTAGTTTCCCATGATCAGAGACTGCATTTTATCAATATAAGAAGAGAAAATAATTTTTTTGCAAAGAATTTATTTTTGGGGCACCATGGTTGTCATATTTTAAGGCAGTGCAGCACGGTGTTTAAGGTGCTCGACGGGTGGCACACTGCAGGGGGTAATATTAATTAGAGTAATCCAAATAGTTTTGAAATGTGAATTCCTAATATTTGGTGTTTGATCATAAATTGTTTAGGATAAACTTCCCCGTCCCTAATTTTTGTTTATAAAAAAATCTTTTTATCTTATCCATTTTGGCAAGTGTAATTAAATGCTACATGTGCCAGACTGATACTTTTTTTTGATTGCTCTCATAAAATTCATCTGCATCTAGTATTAAATAATTTAATTTGTTGTACTAATTCAAGTGTGTGATTATCATCTAGGTTCCCCAACTATGGCAACACATGCTACTTGAACTCAGTCATTCAGTCACTGTTTGGTTTGCCATCCTTTTTGGGCGACTTCCAGTTAGTGGCTTCTCAACTTGGCATGCCTCATACATCCCTCTCCTTTGGTCTGAGTCAAGTTTTGTCCAGCCGGATGAAAGGCCAAGTTTCTGGCGTTAAGCAGTCTCTCAAGTGAGTGCAATTTATTTTTTTTCCACCTTGTTATGCCCCCTTATGATAATAAGGTAGCAAACTAGTTTGTCTTGGATAAACCCTAATTTTCTTTTTGATTTTCCCTTATCACTAACTTTGGTGCCATGGTGACTTATTTACACTAAGAGTATAAAATATATGCAAGAAAACACGTAAAAGTTTAGAGAAGTCGTGGTGTTGTGCACTGAGCGACAAATACTGGGAAACTGACTTGTCTGGTATGTGTATTTACGTTTGAGTGCTGAACAAATGGTTCAGTACCGAACATTATCAGTGCCGAATTATTCACATTAGTTCGAGTTCCTAATTGTTCGAATTAAGAGCTGTTTGAGTACCATGGTTCCATTGTATATGAATTGAAAGTTTAAAAGTTATGTACGATGTATACCATCTTTATTGATATATTTTTCTTTATAACAGGACTGTTAAGGAGAATCTGGAGCGAGTCGATGGATCCTTTTCTGGTTTTAAGATGCAAGATGCAAATGAGTTTCTGACTCGGGTTCTCGACACCATGAAGGATGAAATTGATCGTTGCCATATGACCACTCCGAGTCCCGACCGCCTTCTGGGTTCTCAAACATTAGTCTCCACATCGAAGAAAGATCTTAATGAAGATGTTTGCCTTAGTGGCATTGGTGCTAAAAATGGTTTCATTTATCCCAGTTCATTAGACTTTTCAAGAGATTCAAACATTAATGGCGTTAGTGATGTCGTGGACAGTGAAGTGATTAATGATTTTGAAGAATTAACCAAGATAAATGGTGTTAGAGAAAATTGTAAGGTACTGGATACGGAAGCTGGAAATAATAAATCTGACTTGGTTAATATTTTTGGCAAAAGACCAATGGGGGGTGAGATTATGAATTTTGCCCTTCAAAGTGTAACGCCAAAGAAAACTTGTGATGAAGTTTTGCCAAGAAATCCAGTGAAAGATAACTTTGAATTTCAGTTACTTGAGTCTTACAGATGTTTAGGGTAAGTTTTTTTTATAAATCTCTTGGTAGTTTTTGGCAATATCGGGAAGAGTAAAGGGCTGGTGCAGTGAAAACCCTGATTAGAACACGATGTGGTCAAGGGGCTATATGAAATAAGTGAATAGGGGTCTTCTCTCGTGTATGGTTGCAAGATGATACTGCGACATGAATATGAGCAATATAGAATTAAAATGAGTTCTGATTGACAGTCTGAGGAATTTGTGGTTTCAAAAGGATAGAGTAAGATGTTCCAATGTCACATATGAAGACTGCAATAGGGTTCCTGGTATTTGACCATATAGTTGTATCATCCAGTTGGAAAGGAATTTCATCAGTATAAACATGTACATTTTAACTTATATTATATTTACCTACTCCTCAACACTAATACATCATAAGGTCTACGTGTTCAAAATCCACATTGCTGAGCATGGAGAGACCATCCTCTGACAACTGGCATCTGCTTTCCAAATGGGGCTTTATTCTCTAAAGGAACCCGAGGTCAAGGTTCATGTGGCATATAATGCAAGAAACCGCAGCTGTGTGCTGTAAATATCTGCCTCGCACTGTGAACGCCACAACCAGCATTGTGTTTACAGATATCTGAACCTTGTACATAGTCTTCATCACAGTCAGGATCATCTTTGACACTATAATCACAAAATAATTGTAGTTATATATTTTCCATAATTAAGTAATGCTGTGGGCACAGGCTGTATGGTAGTGATGTGAGCAGTAATGGGGAGCCGGTCGGCCGAGCCGACAGCACGCTGGACTTGTGATCCTGTGGTCCCGGGTTCAATCCCGGGCGCCGGCAAGAAACAATGGGCAATGTTTCTTTCACCCTATGCCCCTGTTATCTAGCAATAAAAATAGGTACCTTGGTGTTAGTCAGCTGTCACGGGCTGCTTCCTGGGGGGGGGTGGAGGCCTGGTCGAGGACCGGGCCGCGGGGATACTAAAGTCCCGAAATCATCTCAAGATAACCTACTGCAGCATGCACTACCTGAGGTTGCCCTCTCAATAATGAGGTCCTAACATCCAGAAGGGGTGCTCATGATTTTTTCAAAGATGGTGTCTGTTTATTGGATGCCTGAGGAATCAAATGTGAGCCCTGTGTATGCATGGGACTTTTATAATCAACCCTGTTTGACTCGCTCAGCGTAGTCAGATATATCACAATCATCTCTGTTGCAGCTGAAAGGTTAAAGACCGTTTATCCACCTGAAATTAAAAAAGAACCCCAAATAAAATGCAACACATATTTCAAATGTGTTCCAACTGCTGCTGTAGGTACTTTACATATTTCAACATGTATATTTGAATAATTAGGGTTTAGTTTAACCAGTAATGAAAGTTGCTGTGCATTCAGGCACCGCAAATAACGACATTTAACCTCAGCGTGCAGTTATTGAAATATGCTCATACCTTCCTATGTTCAAAAAATGAAAAAAAAAATCCCAAATTTGGTTTCTTGTAGAATAATTAATTTTTATGCAAAATATAAGAACTGAAAAAATATAAATATTCACCTTTTTATGGAATGGATGAGGTGTTAAGGTTGCATGGTGGCAACCTGGGCCAGCATCTGTTGACATCTAATGCAGACTTTGCTGACATTGCGGTATACCTGGAGCATACCTGGAGGGGGTTCTGGGAGTACTTCTACTCCCAGAGGCCTGGCTTGACTTGTGATAACTTGGTCCAACAGGCTGTTGCATGGAGTGCCCATAAGTCCCACATATCTACTACAGCCTGGTTGGTCTGGCCCTTCTTGCAAGAACTTGTCTAATTGTCTCTTGAATACATCCACCTTTGTTCCAGCAATATTTCTAATGCTTGCTGGGAGGGTGTTGAACAGCTGTAGGCCCCTGATGTTCAGTGCTCTGATTGTACCTATGGCACCTCTACTCTTCACTGGTTTATTCCTCATTTCCTTTTGTCTTTGTGTCTTTTGTTCCAGTATGTAGTTGTTCTACTGTGCAAATTTGGGACCTGGCCTTCAAGTATCTTCCATGTATATATTATTTGATACCTTTCTTGTCTCCTTTCCAAAGAGTACATTTTGAGAGTTTTAAGATGGTCCCAATAATTTAGATGTTTTATTGTTTCTATGCATGCCGTATATGTTCTCTGTATTCCCTCTAATTCAGAGATCTCGCCTGCTCTGAAAGGGAAAGCAAGTACTGAGCAATACTCAAGACGGGACAACACCAGTGGTTTAAATAGTATTAGCATTGATGTGGGGTCTAAATTTGAATGTTCTCATAATCCATCCTATCATTTTTTTAATGTGTCTAAATTCTACATCTATTTAGAGCTATTATATCCATATTAGTATCATTCATGTAAAAATAAGTATGATAACCCTGTGAATCAATGTATTATAATAAATGCACTTAAGTGTTCCAGTGTGAAATTCATAGTGAAATTCAAGTGTGAAATTCATGCAACATCAGTTCAATGGATAAATTAAAGTAATTAATACAGTACTCTACGTTTGTGATATTGGGGGAGGGAAGATGTGGGGATTTGAAGTAGCAACTGACAATATGTTGTATACTGACTAAACACTTGCCACAATATTCTTGCAGTGATTCACCACAAATATTCACTTAAAGCAAAAGGAAAGAGAGCAAAGGTAATAAGACTAAAATAACATGAAAACAAGATGCAAGCAAACTTGCAGGACCCAGGGCAGCTCTTGATAAAGAGGAACAAGAGAAGCAATGTTTTAAAAGACATTATGGGAATAAAATGACAAATATTCTACAGCACTTGAACATGTAGAGATATATAAACATTCCAGGTTCAAAATGCCAGATGGAGGAGCATAAAGAGCTCTAGACCTCTCTTTCTATAGACATTAATGGGTAAGCACCAAAACCCAATACAGATATAATCTCAACTACAAGCATAACTCTACAAACATTATCCCATACAAGATACTCTTTTCATTTCATCAGTTTCTTTAGTAAGTCTGTTACATGGTGAAAGCAAAGAAAACAAATTTGAAGCTTGAAATGCAAATTCCCTAGAGAAATGAAAGGAAATGCTGTACTTGCAAGTAGTATGAGTGGTAAGTAAATGTATTGAAGTTTAGCCAAAAGTGGTGAAAATAATAAAAAAACGCAGCTTGTGCAGAGTATTGTAACGAGGTATCAATGGGCCAGATTAAATGGCTACTAGTCGGGGGTCACTAGAGCGAGATCTTGCTTTTTGTAGATGCAAATAAGCACTGCTCATTAGACTGCTTTTTATACCAGAATGCACTCTGTACACCCTATAGTCTGTGCTGCATGAACATTTTGTTCCGAGTAGCTAAGTGTAAAACAACAAGAGCAACGTGTACACCAGCCTCAACTTGGTTATACCACCCTGCTCTGAACTGGTCTGGGAGTATCCTTGGTCACCCTAGTACATTATTTTGCCAATATTATGGTGTGTGTAAATGTTGTTCACATTCTTTTGTACTAAATCCATTACAGTATTGTAGTTACAAAATCATATGTATATTTGAAATTTTAACTTGAATGTTGTCTAATATGGCTCATTACATGTTTATCTGCAGGTGTGGTGATGTTGTAGGAAGAAGACAAGAATATTTTGGACTTTATGTAAATCTTCCAGGAGAAGGACAAGAGTCCATTCAAGATTCCATTTCGTCATACATGGGATCAGATGAGAGAGAATTAAAGTGTGAAAAATGTGGCCATACACAGTCTTCTGTTGTTACTTCAATAACAAGTTTGCCAAGGTGAGAATTTTGGCTGGAGGTTGATGGTGCTTGTTCTTTGTGATATTTAGTATACAAAATATGATGAATTAATGGGTGTCATTTTCTGTCATCAATTAACTTGTTTTCCATACTGCTCGTCCCATCTTCTATGGGCTGATGCCTCCATGTGCTGTGACAGTAGGGAAACAATATAGTAATGGTGTAGGTACTTTCAGCTCATTGTGTCGAGAAGCCTTCCTCACAGCACTTGATTTATAACTAAAGATCTCAAAAAATGAATACCTTGGTTTAAAAAATATTTCTTCATATTACCTTGAAACGTTGAATGATTACCGGTACTTATAATAGAAAAAGAAAGAAAAGAAAGTAAAAGTGTTTGTAATTGAACCATATAACTCTACTGTGAGAAGAAAGTGTAGCTGCACCAAACTTTCTTCACACATAGCTGTATCTGGTTACTGTGTCAGTGATTTTGTATTACTGTTGTTTGTATTTTTGTTTTCCAGAGTACTTATAGTCCAGTTAAAGAGATACGAGTACAAGCCAGAGCAGTGCGAAAGTGTGAAGATGTCATCACGTGTGCGTGTTAACCGCTGGATTAGTTTAGATTCTTACATGACCAGTGATGGAAGTGGTCCCTCTCATTGGCAACCACAAGTTGGCAGGTAGGATGTTAACTATTTTAAATGCTAATGCCAGAAGAACTGTAATGTAATGTAATGTTTACTGTAATGTAATGTTTAGTCTTTTTATTCACTTTGATGTTAAAAATAAATATCCCTATTCTTGTATTTTTTTTCTCTGTAGAAATAGTGGTCACAACAACCAAAATCTTCTTATGTAAGGCATCTAGAGTATCTGTCCAAGATACATAATTGTAGATGGAACTTGTCTTAGTTTAATCTTTTAAGCTAACGATACCAGGACCTTGTCTTAATTCAGTACACGATTCAGTGTTTATGATCTCTTATAATTACCGTTATCAATGTCTTGTGTCTACAGCTGTGTAACCCCACGAACACCGAAACAGCCAACTCTTACTGTACGCAACCTGTCATCCGAATTGAATATGTGTGATGGAAAGAAAGAGGAAGAGCAACTGCCAGATCTTGTCAGTCCAGCCAAGCCATTTGGCAGTGCCACAGCCAGTGCCACTGAAAACGAAGATGAGGAACTGCAGGTAATGCTTCAAGTTTTCTCTTTTTTTCTCTAACATGGTAATACTTTACTCTATAAGATACAAAGATCTATCTAGCAGTTACAGTTTCTGCCGATGTATAACAGGCCCCTCCCCTATTCTGCAAGGATATTATGGAAAAGACCATTGGTATGTTTCATCATCCATTTACTGAAAATGATTTTTTAACTCTTAGGCGGCGATCCCTAGGGGGTTATCGTCAAAAGATGAAATCAACAATTATTGTCTGGGTTTTACATGCATGATGCAAATATGGAATAGGCCTATGTGGATGTAATGGAGTTTACTTTGACCTATTAAAAAAATCCTGCTACCATTTCATGGTATGAATGCAGTTATTGTCATGAATGGTACTAAAGAATGTGGCCATCATCATATGATGATTTAAACAATTATTAGTTACTAGCTGTACCCGGCCACTTGTTGCTGTGGCTCAGCAACGCATGTGCGTTGCTGAGCCACAGGTTTTAGGTTTTAAGCATAAAACAAAGCTGTTGAATTTATAAAAAATATATATTTTTTTTCTTTTAGGAAGTGATGCGTCGTAGTATGGAAGATATTGGGGGTGTTCAAGAAGAAGACGAAATCCAGCAGGCAATTAGACTGTCGCTGCAGGAGATGGGTATGAGCTATATTCAAGAGAATCAAGGAGACAGTGCTGAATTTCAGGTATCCATTTATATGATTAATATACTGTGATATTTCATATTACAATCAACCTTGAAGCAATTTTTTATCTCTGGGCTATTTTATTGATTTAAAGCGGGTTGGATCCAGTGAGTGTAACTCCGCACTGAATATGGTGCAAATGCGAGTATGATATCAATACACAGTTGTGTGGAATAGATGCATATGTTTTGATTGATTTTTTGCACGTTTATATGCTCTGGTATCTTTTCAAGATACCTGTACTGCCTATCACTCAGATATACAGTGGTACCTTCATTTTCTAATTTAATCCGTTCACAGAGACAATTCTAAAAGAAACGAATTTTCCTTTAAGGAACAATGAAAATTTAATTTATATTTTATACATAATACTACTACTATTTTGTACTACAGTATGTACAAGTATATCTTATCTTTATTGAGGACTCTTGTTGGCGTATGGAAGACAGGAAGTTGGGGGAGGAGAGGTGTTAGTGTTTAAATGGGAAGTCCCCTTCCATTATAACATCAGGCAGTGATGACATTTCTGGGGTACTCTCTTACGTTTTGCAGGCATACCACTAGGACCTGGTTGTGCCTCACTGCTTGCTTGTCTTACTAAGATCTGTCTATAGACACTTGTTTTTGCCTATGTTTTAACACTTGTCTGTAGTGAGACATCACATTTGCAACTCGTTCTCGCTCTTTCGTATAGTCAATATTGACTTATTAAATACGTGCATATGTGACATACTAATTTATTGTGAATATTTTAGTTTTACCTTAAAAAGCTTCATAGAAAACTCTGACTTTACCTAACCTTTTTAGTATGTTAAGATAAGCATCTTATTGCTTTGTAATTACAATTATTACTTAACCTATTATAGGTATAGGTTAAGTAATAATTGTAATTACGAAGCAATAAGATGCTTATCTTAACATACTAAGAAGGTTAGGTAAGGTTGGTGTTTTCTATGAAGCTTTTCAAGGTAAACTAAAATATTCACAATAAATTAGTATGTCACATATGCACTTATGTAATAAGTCAATATTGACTATAAGAAAGTGCGAGAACGGGTTGACATTTGTCTCACCATGAATGATCTCTTGTTTTCCTCTTATCGTCATCCACACAACTATTTTCTTAGAATTCAAGCACGGTCATCACTAGGCAGGAGACGTCTTGCTTTACACCATCAACAATGCTCACTGTCTTGCCTTACACCGTCAACAATGATCACTGTCTTGCCTTACACCGTCAACAATGGTCACTGTCTTGCCTTACACCATCAACAATGGTCACTGTCCTGCTTTACACCATCAACAATGGTCACTGTCTTGCCTTACACCATCAACAATGGTCACTGTCTTGCCTTACACCATCAACAATGCTCACTGTCTTGCCTTACACCATCAACAATGCTCACTGTCTTGCCTTACACCGTCAACAATGGTCACTGTCTTGCCTTACACCATCAACAATGGTCACTGTCTTGCCTTACACCATCAACAATGGTCACTGTCTTGCTTTACACCATCAACAATGCTCACTGTCTTGCCTTACACCATCAACAATGGTCACTGTCTTGCCTTACACCATCAACAATGGTCACTGTCTTGCCTTACACCATCAACATTGGTCACTGTCTTGCCTTACACCATCAACATTGGTCACTGTCTTGCCTTACACCATCAACAATGGTCACTGTCTTGCCTTACACCATCAACAATGGTCACTGTCTTGCCTTACACCATCAACAATGGTCACTGTCTTGCCTTACACCATCAACATTGGTCACTGTCTTGCCTTACACCATCAACAATGGTCACTGTCTTGCCTTACACCATCAACAATGGTCACTGTCTTGCCTTACACCATCAACATTGGTCACTGTCTTGCCTTACACCATCAACAATGGTCACTGTCTTGCCTTACACCATCAACAATGGTCACTGTTAAATTACTGAACATAAGCTTGATAAGGTCAGTTTTGACTAACAGCTGCTGAGGTTTCTTTGGTTGAAACTGTTTTGGTGCTGTTTTGGTTTCTTTGGTTTTCTGGTGAGCACAGGGTCTCCCGGTGTCATTCAGCAGACTGGCCCAAACTCCCAGTAACCCAGATCTGTCTCGAGTTTGGGGAAGTTTAGCAGACAAACACTCGGACTTGATTTCGATTGGATTGGCCAAAGGTCTCTGGAAATGGGGTTTGGATTAGCAAGCTTTTTGTTAATGGGGGTTTGGATTAGCAAGCTTTTTGTTAATGGGGGTTTGGATTAGCAAGCTCTGATGGTATCTACTTACATTAACCTACTTTCTCTTCATGCCCACATCATTGAGCTCCTTCAGTCTTTTGACATTTCTTCTCACTCAAGTAAAGAACACTTTATCAGCATATAACCACATCAGTAGGATTCAGTAGCTATATTTCACCAGGGTGGTTTTCAGTAATATTTAAGAATGTGCTATTTTGAATATAATTGCCTAGTTATATTAGGCACGTTTTATGTGGTAATTGTAGGTGAGCTTTCGTGCCTGCTAGAGACAGCTGGTAGGTAAGAGTCTGGTTCATGTGATGAAGTAACCATGACTAGACTCTTACTCATCTGCTGAGTCTGGCATTTGCTTCAGCTAATGTTCGGCCTAAATAAATGTGTTATTTTTTTGTAGAATAGTTTATGTATGTACAGTTCATGTATCACATAGTTGTTACCCCCAGGTCTTCTATTTTGTGTAATAAATTTAGGGGTAATATACAATACAATATATCAGGTGTCTCTTATGGCTTTACCTGGATTTTCATAATTTAATTTTTTGTCTTGTCTACATGCGGTTTGGGAGAATGCCCTTACATAATGGCTTGAAACTTTTGACACCTGAGTTTTGGTGGTGCAGGAAAGTCCCTGTTAATATTGGATCATGAAGTTCCTTGTGTCTGGTTTTAGAATATTGCCGTCACTATTAGTCTTGGGCTCAAATGTCCTAATGATACAATATATCAATACCGGCATTACCGACCAGCTCCCCAACTGGGGAGCCGGTCAGCCGAGCGGACAGCACGCTGGACTTGTGGTCCTGGGTTCGATCCCAGGCGCCGGCGAGAAACAATGGGCAGAGTTTCTTTCACCCTATGATCTTGTTACCTAGCAGTAAAATAGGTACCGAGGTGTTAGTCAGTTGTCACGGGCTGCTTCCTGGAGGTGGAGGCCTGGTTGAGGACCGGGCCGCGGGGACACGCGGACAAAAAGCTCCGAAATCATCTCAAGATAACCTCAAGATAACTCAAGATATTTTCCTTTGTACAAGTTAAGGGGCCGGGTGTGCAATTTCTCAACCTTCCTCAAACACACACAAATTTTTTGTGCATAATCTACGTGGTAAATGCTCCTTTTCCTAACGGATCAATATCATAACTTGAGCAATAATTTTTTTTTATAAATGATTAAAAAAATTCAAATTAAGATAACAAATTTAATGGTTCACCAATTTTTATTTTTATTTTTATTCATTATATGCTCAGTGTCATTAGAACTAAGAACTTTGCACATATGTAAAAATGGTGAGAATCACTCAGAAACTGAATTTGGCATCTTGTCTCAAAGTTGAAAATCCTGTTCATACAGAAAAATGAAGGTAAACTTCTCAACAATAAATATAGTAGTTCGAATTGATGTCATATCTTGTAAGTTTTAATAGATATTGCTTGGCATTCATACTCGAATACTGTATGTGAAAGTTGTAGGTCAATGTGTTGAAATGAAGTCAAGAAAAGATAACCCTAAAAAAACAAAATATAAGGATAAGGATGATGAGTTGGGGGGGGGGATATATAAGTGTACTTTATATATAAAGGCCTCATCGTGTCCCCATTCAGCAAAAAACAAACCTAGAGAGACAAAGAAAATAGTTTGAAATCTGTGAATAACTCTGCCAATAAAATTTGTCAAGTTCTGCCACCTGTGGCTGATTTACATGTTGACCAATTTTGTTCTAACTTCACATGCTTAATGAAGAGTAAGCATTCTCCAAGAAGCCACAACAAAATTTGATGAAAAACAAAGATGAAAACAAAAAAATTGATGGACATAAGAAATAATGCCATTAGGCATTGTATTTATGATATGTAATGAAATGCATCAAAATAACATTTTTACTCATTATTTGTGTAAAATTTTGCCCTCCAGGTGGCAATCGGCAATCCTAGAAGGCACCAGCTGCATACCCACTTTGTGGACCCTCCTTACTACTACTATTCTTCTTTGTGCGTCGAACAGGTGCTTGCATCTCTTTATCACTACATTATCCATGCATTATTCATCCACTAAATGGGTGTTAATGTTATTGGGGTGGGACCCCTTCCGCTCCCTTGAGCTATCCGGGCTGATATGAATGTATTAAACCCTGGCATCGATCAAAGCAAATAGAGTTCTTAGGCCTACCGGGGACCACGAGCCAGAACCTCCCCCTCCCCCAGAGAGGCATGAGGAGCAATGGCATATAGAAATTCTATTCTATGTTCTAGAATAGAAGCATTCTATGTCTGCCATCAACTGTGTCAGGCACCCAGAAAGGTAGGCACCCCAAAACAGTCTGGTTAAAATATCGTTACTGAAAGCCGAACTGCTGGACAGAACTTCCCCAAACGAAAAAGAGCAAATGAGCATGACGTGACAACCGCCACAGCGTCGCTCTGTGCAGCTGGGGGGAGCCCCAGACCCCCGCTTCATCGGCTATCTGTGGCTAATGTGAGACCTGGCAGTCATGCGACTCTGGCTCCGAATCTTTTCCAGTGCTGTGCCTTGTGGTGGGATCCTGTCCAAGTGGTGTGTGAGCCAGTAGTAGTTTCACCTGGAGTAGAGCAGTTTTGGTGGATGCCCCATCCGCTGTGGCGATGGAGGCACTCGATCCCTTTTCTCCAGCCTGTGCTTCTGAGTCTGACCAGTGGGCTCCCTTCGTTCCAGCTTTTCCGGTGACTTCTGCCTCATCTTTTGAGGGAAGGGTTTGGTGCTAAGCCCCAAAATCATCTCAAGATTACCTCAAGAAGGGTCCTGGCCACCTGTTCCCTCATTTTTGTGTGCAGGCAGTGATGCGGTTATCTTGAGATGATTTCGGGGCTTTTTTTTTTTAGTGTCCCCACGGCCCGGTCCTCGACCAGGCCTCCACCCCCAGGAAGCAGCCCATGACAGCTGACTAATACCCAGGTACCTATTTTACTGCTAGGTAACAGGGGCATAGGGTGAAAGAAACTCTGCCCATTGTTTCTCGCCGGCGCCCGGGATCGAACCCGGGACCACAGGATCACAAGTCCAGCGTGCTGTCCGCTCGGCCAACCGGCTCCCTTTGGTGGGGGCAGATTCCATACACAGTTTCAAATGTAGATTGATAGAGCCCAATAGACTCGGAAATCTGTACACCAGTTGATTGACGGTTGAGAGGCGGGACCAAAGAGTTGAACCTCAACCACTGCAAGCACAACTAGGTGGGTACAGTTTGAGGGGGGGTGAGGCATCTACTCTATGTAAACTTTTATACAAACTCATTATATACTAATTATCTGTGTTATCCAAAAGGGGAAATCTGAACCGGGCTTGTGTGACTGAAGAGTGGAAGATATAAAATGTTCACTAATGTGAGAATCTATAAATAACATGCCGACCCAAATTGGGAACTGGCATTTTCGAATAAATGGCGTTTGTAAAGCACGTGACTGTATTCGTACACCACATTAGGGAAGTTAGTAGTTACATAGTAAAATAATTGTCTATTATACAAGTCCAGTTGTTACTTTTTGGTAATGAACTAACACTCCTTTATTGTTTTTTCAGAGCGATGACGTCAAGCCTAAGACTCCTAATATTAAAGACAATCCCGGGAGTGACCGACATACTTACCGCCTTATTAGTGTGATCAGTCACTTTGGTCTTACAACAAACACAGGTGAGCAACAAATGAAATATTGAGAAATGGTTGCTAAAGTTCTTACATATTGTGTATATTACATAGCTGTTTTGTACAATTAACACTATCACGCACCCCACGAGAGCGCCGCAGACTTTGACGTCATGGAGCCAATGGTGCGGGCGAGCATGTGGCGACGCCTAAATGTGTATGCTCGTTTCAGGTTTCTCACCTTAATTCTCGTGCTACGTTGTTCGTTTTGGTATCATTGTGTTCGCAATTAAATTCCCTGCAGATGTACAGTGGTACCTCGGAATGCGAGTGTCCCTGTATGCGAGTTTTTTGGAAGACGAGCAGGATTTACTCCAAAAATATGTCTCGGAAGGCGAGGGTTACCTCGGGACACGAGTTTGTTGATACGTGTACAGGCCGACTGGCGCGTGGTGGCATGGCGATCGCGCCTCAGTTTACCAGTGTCTCGTGTCCAGTGACTATCCCACCTGAATTCTTCACAAGGATTTACAGTTTTTTATGTTTTTTTTTGGCTATTTGAGCATAAAAGTTGTCATTATATATCTTACCATGGGTCTCAAGAAAGCCATTGGTAAGGTTCAACCTAAGAAAATAGCTGTGAGTAGAGGCAGTAGAGGATGTCCCTTCTTGATTAAGAAAATGTGTGAAGTATGGGAAGAACTGCAAAGTTTTGTTGAAAGAACTCACCCAGATAAAGCTGTAGCAGGCCGTTGCATTGACCTTTTAAATGATAATGTGATGTCTTACTACAGACAAGTGTTAAAATGTAGGGAAAAACAAGTGTCATTAGACAAATTCTTAGTAAAACAAGCAAGTCCTAGTGGTATGCAGGCAAAATGTGCCAGTGTGCATACCAGTGAAGTCCTCACTGCCTGATGTGATAATGGAAGGGGACTTCCCTTCCAAACAGTAACTCCTCTCTTCCTCCCACCTCCTCACCATCTTCCATACGCCTACAGCATTCAACAGCAAGGTAAGTAATAACTTGAACATAGTTTTGTAGGTTTATTTAGATGAATTAGGTATAAAAATTTAGTTTGATGTGGGGTTTTTGGGGTAGTCAGGAACGGATTAATTCATTTCCCTTTATTTCTTATGGGGAAATTAGCTTCGGAATGCGAGTTTTCGGAATACGAGGCGTCTCCAGGAACCAATTAAACTCTTAAAATGAGGTATGCCTGTATATGCATATAATGTCTAAAAGCCTGGCAAGACTCCCCACAGCAAAGCCTAAAGTCGGAAAAGTTACCCGTGAGCGCACAAAATCAGTAAAATGTTTATACTCGTTTCAGTTTTCTCACCTTAATTCTCGTGCTACATCGCTCGTTTTGGTATCATTGTGTTCGCAAATGAATTCCCTACAGGTGTATATGAACATAATATACAAAAGCCTGGCGTGCTTCCCTGCAGGAAAGCCTAAAGTTACCCGTAAACGAGCACCAATTTGTACACTGCAACCTAATGTGTATACTCGTTCAGTTTGATAATATCAATTTTCGTGTTACGTCTTTCATTTTGGTATCAAATTGTTCGCAATAAAAATTCACGTATTTTAAAACTAGTCATAAAAATAGAGCTATAACTGGAATTTTAACAAATATTTTAATTCTGGAAGCTCATCATCATAATTATTTATATCTTTCCAGTGTTCTGACATAAATATGTGTGTTACATCTTTCATTTTGGTATCAAATTGTTCGCGACGTAAAGACGCGCATGTTAAAACTAGTCCCAACATAATAGCACAATAAATAGAATTTTAACAAATATTTTAAAATTTTTACCAAAAACCTATTTATAATCACATAAGTGTTCGGACATCAAGTTTCATGTTACATCTTTCATTTTGGTATCTAATTGTGCGCATTCTAAAGGCGCTTAATTTGAAACTATCCCGAGGTCGATCGGATAAAAAAATGAATTTTATATAAATATTTTTGTAGTGGACACGAGTCCTGTCCAAAGTCAGCGATAGTGTTAATCTTGCTTATAAACTAATATAAAAATTGTTTCGTTCAATTGTGCAAGTGATTTGATGTACATTATCGGCTAGCTCATTCATTTAGTTCTTTATAAATTATTACAAAGTGATGGAGTAACAAGATTTGATTGTATTGCAGGGCATTATGTTTCTGATGTATATAACTGTAATGAAGATAATTGGTTCCACTATGATGACGAGAGCGTTGCAAAAATCCCGGAATCAGTGGTGTGTGCGGAGGGACGGCAGAAGAACGGCTACATCTTCTTCTACATGCATCAGTAAGAAAGAAATTACATGTTTTTTTTTTTTTTTTTGTTACGATGTTTCAAACTGGTTAACGTCATTAAACCATAAAAGGGCTGCCATCAGAGGAATAAACATATCTTTCTCACTACTCCGTCTTTTTGGGCTACGTTCTCAAAGAAAACCAGAGTAAGTTCCTAATAATTCAGATCGCCTACTAATTTATTTATTTATAATTATAAATATTTATATTTTTATATTCATATTTATATGTATATTTATATATGTGTTTTGTCATTTTATTTTATTTAAAACTTCATTACACAAATAGGGATACAACATTGGTTACATGCAAGGTACAAGGCTACTTGTTACAGGCTGTAGAGTTCCTCCAGCTCCTCAGATGGCAGGCCAGAAATATGAATGCCGTGTGCATTTCCTTTCTGTATCGCCACACTAAGGCACTGAAAGAGGAAACTGGCAGCTCTAGGATCTCTACTTATTTCAATTAGTTTAGCTCCCTACACTGTGCACCTGTTTTTTGCAAAAACTTCATATTGCAATTTTTAAGGACATATTTTTGTTGTTTTTATAAATGTTCAGGTAAAATTAATGTCAAAATGTTTCTAAACTCGACTATTTTCATTTCAAAACACAAAGACTGATGAAAACATTAAAAAACATTCAAATATAGCCTAAATAAAGTAAAAAAAAAAAAAAAAAAAAGGCACAACTCTCAACACGACATTTGTTTGGCACAGTGCAGTGGTTAGAATCCAGCTCCTTCCAAAAACTAGCAGCATTTTTACCCAGGCAGGGGCCCTGACACCTGAGTGGACAGCGCTTCGGATTTGTAGTCCTGAGGTTCCGGGTTTGATCCCCGGTGGAGGCGGAAACAAATGGGCAGAGTTTCCTTCACCCTGATGCACCTGTTACCTAGCAGTAAATAGGTACCTGGTAGTTAGACAGCTGCTACGAGCTGCTTCCTTGGGGTGTGTAACAAAAGGGAGGTCTGGTCAAAGACCAGGCCGCGGGGATGCCAAGCCCCAAAATCCTCTCGATCCTCTCAAGAAAACCTCAAAAGGCATCAAGTGTGTCTGAGGTAATGTAGCCAAAATTGTAATGGTGATCAAAGATCTCTGTATTTATGAGATTTGGCTGCTTCCCGGTGAATGGCAGCACTGCCTGTATGTGCATCACTGAACTCAACATATATAAAAGAGCAAAACTGGTTAGGGAGGAGGGAGATAGCCATTACTGCCAGTCAGCTCATCCTTGAGGCTACACCAAACCTGTGCTAGACACATGCCTCCCCATCACCATTTTGTCATCCTTCAACCACTCCTTGGATTCAATGGGTAAAACACTACAATTATTTACAATGATTAGGTAAATCATGGTTAATAATGCAGCCACCTCCTAATGCTTGGCCTTTGCAACGGCTTGGATGAAATATTATCACTTAATTGAACATTTGCATGCTCCACTGAACAATTTATACTATACAATTTATTTGGACCATCCAGGAATTTGTTAGTGAAGATACGCTGTAATTATATGCAATGTAAAGCCTAGCTGTTAGCTATTTCTGCAATGTGAATATACAATTTAAGTTATGAATGTACAGTGCACAGCTTATAGTGTACATTCTTTGACTCGCAAGTCCTGGGTCTCCTCACTGACAAGACTAAGTTGTTGCACTCATCATGTGTCTTGGTCTTTGTGTGTGTGTGTGTGTGCAGTGTTTCCATCAACCTTGTGTTGCTGACAAAATATTTGTGCGTTATAATGTCCAGCAGATCTAGCTTTATCCTTAAGTAAGATTTGTGTGCCTATTAATTTTTGTTTTCTCATTTTCAGGGACCTCTTTCTCAAGATGGAAAAGAAAACCGTTGTTGACAGATAATAGATCTATTTTCTGTATTAAAGTGTATATATATATACATATATAGAACTGTACAGTGTGTTATTAATGGACTAGAATTTGTTTGAAATCTGAATGTTAATTATACCTTGCATTGCACTTATTAAAACACTTACCTGCAGATATTGTACTATGCCATACAGAAAACAATCCTTATGGTATCAATATAATCTTTTTTTTTTTTTTTAATTGTATGTGTAGCTTGCTACGAAGCATTGATCTCGGTGTTAGTTTATAGGATACATGCATGTTAATGCAATATGTCAGGAAAGTCTGTCAGTGGAATGTTTGAATTAATTTGGCCTAAAATGTATATTGTATACAGTATTTGTATATTTATATATACTGTGTGAATTTTTAATAGCTGCAATTTTTATTTTGTTTTGTATTACATTAAGTATTGTTGCACATGTACTTACAACAATTATAATATAAATTTTTTTTATTTAGAATTTTGCTTATTTTTATCACCAGTTAACTTTTGTATGACATAGCCGAACACGGTACTGAAATTCACACTTTTGGGCTTAAAAATTTAGACATTGCGGTAAAGTATAATAATATTCTGGTGTCATCACTTCAGTAGTATAAGAATTATATAAAATATTTGATCAGCATGAAGACATTTGAATTCAAGCGTTTAGATTTAGGTAAAATAGGTATTTACCTGGAGCGTGCAAATGATAAGAGCTATTGTACTGTACTGGTACCAAACACAACAGTACTTTTAGTAACAAATTCCTGGCCGACCTCTCATCTCAACCTGTTTGCATGGTTATTTTCTTGCAAATCAAGGTTTATAAAAATTTTGCCATACATAATTCTTGAATAATCCTAATATCATCTTGAAATTATAATGTGGTGGTGCTAAAATCATCAGTGTTCAGGTGGTTTTCTTTGCTAATTTTACTGCATTTTAATATGAACTAGTCATTGATAATTATAACTTAACCAGAATAAATAGCTCTCAATACTAAAATGTTGGTTAAGACAGTTACAAAATTCTACCATTCTTTGAAGTCTGTAATTAAATGTAATGAAGTATTAGGTTTTCTTTTTTATCCTGTTGTAAATTATAATAAATTTTTATCCTGTTATAAATTAAATTAAATAAAGATATGACAAGTAGAACATTATCGACTCCATCATGTGGATACTTTGTTAATCCTAAGGATGAGTATAGTTTTCAAAGCCTTCCTATGGATCAGACTTAGGTATGAATGTTAAATGTGTAATAGGAAGGCTTCAGAAATGGTGATGCAACAGGCAGGGTTCACTTGGCATCCCATAATGGGGTGTATAGGAAGTATGCCATTATCTATAGTCACCAAGCTGGGAAAAATGGTACAGTATGTGCTGAACAGTTTTTCTTGTGTGGTATGCATGAGAAAAAATAAGCTAAATAAATTTTGATAATTACTATCTAGAAATTACACGTGTAGAAAATTGCTACTTAACCCTTGTGTTGCTAAGGGCTATTTGGCCATTGTCACCCACAGGCGCATAAAAAAAAAAAAAATATATATATATATATATATATATATATATATATATATATATATATATATATATATATATATATATATATATATTTTTAAATAATATGGAAGGGAGTACCACCTCTAGCTGGAAGAAGGGGGACCCATAGCCTCGGAGGAGGCTATATATATATATATATATATATATATATATATATATATATATATATATTATATATATATTTATATTTTTTCTTCTAAACCTGTCAATTTGTGTTCTCCGATCATGGGGGAAAAAATTGTAAGTGGCATATTTTGCCTGCAATAGGGCAGGGAAGTGGCAAAAAAAAAAAAAAAAAGAGGTGCTGACTCAACTTGCGTCCCAGGCGGTCTGCTCCGCCCCAGCGGTCAGGCAGGAGTGGCTACAAAGAGAGAATTGCCTAATTATTTCAATATGTCTGATTTTTCTTTATTTTTTTTGCTGTAATATTATTCAATAGTATGTAGTGTGATATATTTATATAATAAAATGTGTGAATCATCGCTGTACTCAAAATTATGATGTGCATATTGTTGATTCAATTATTAGGTTCATAAAACAGTGAACAAATACTTTGTCGGTTATTACACTATATACACAGGTTACATATAAGTATCTGCATGTTTTGTTCACCATAACAAACCACTAAGTTGGTATTATGAGTCAAAAAGCAACGAGGAGTGACCGCCACACACCAGCCAGCTACTTGCTGCCACTCACTCCCTCAACACCACACTCGCCCACATTCTCCTCCCACCATACTGTTTTTGTTTTTATTCATTATATACAGACGTTATATATAAGTATCTACATGTTTTGTTCACCACAACTGTACAACTAAACTAATATAGTTAGTTCAGGCACTAAGAGATGTCACTACACTCACAGTCAGCTGACAGCTGCCTCCCTCTTACATTCAAGGTCAGACGCACTAAAATTTCTCCCCCAACAATACTGTTTGTGGTGTTATTACCATAAATACACATTCTATATATAGGTATTTACATGTTTTGTTCACCACAACTGTACAACTAAGCTGATATAGTTACTTCAGGCACTAAGAGACGTCGCTACACACAGTCAGCTGGCGGCTGCCTCCCTCACATTCAAGGTCAGACACACTAAAATTTCTCCCCCGACAATACTGTTTGTGGTGTTATTACCATAAATACACACACATTCTATATATAGGTATTTACATGTTTTGTTCACCATAACTATTCAACTAAGCTGGTATAGTGCCCAAAAGAGCATAGTGGCCACCACCTACCAACATGACACATCATGCAGATGTCGCCACCTCCCTCACCAAAATGGCTTTTTTTACCACACTCCTTTTGCTGTTATTACACCGCATATACATGTTATATACAAGGGTCTAAGTTAACGAACCACTAAGTTGGTATGCCGAGTGGCAGTGGCAGCCTGCCACTGGCTGTCACTTCCTCCCTCCCTCACCTCACCTGACTCGCCACCATTCTCCTCCCACCAAACTGTTTTAGGGTTTTATCCTCTATATACAGATGTTATATATAAGTATCTGCATGTTTTGTTCACCATACGAACAACTAAGCTGGTATAGTGAGTCCAGACAGTAAAAAGGTGGTCACACACAGTCAGCAGACAATGCTACCTCCTTCCCCACCAAGATTACTCCTCCCACTAGTGCTAATTATCACAACAATCCTGCTATTATCAGAATCCTTGATAAATCCATCGCGTCATATGACATGGTACACAATTTATTGCAAGTTACTCAACCCTTCATATGATGTGTTGCGCAGTTTAAGGGTTAATGTGGTTTGTTTTAGCCTGATGGATGTGGTAGCCCAGTTGCTCGCTGGGTTCACCAGGTGCCGAGTGACGCAGTAACCCTCTAATTATTTTAATTGCTTCAGTTAACTGGTTTTTGTCCTTGTATGCTGTATTAGTGTGTTGTGGTTTTTATCGTGTACTTTTTATATATATGAATGTACAGATAATCGTGTATATTGTATATTTTGCTATAACACTAATTATACAAGTGGCTTTAAAATACTTGACAAAATTAAATTTCTGGTGTGATATTCTGTGAAAGAAAATAGTAAACCACCACCCTCTACGCATGTCATGACCAATTTGCATTTCTGTTCAGTTATGCTATGTGGTCTTGCAGACAATATATAATCAGAAGAACTATGCCTGCTGCTGAAATTACTTTTTACAAAAGCCCCCCTCCCCGTTCAGCTCGTTGATGCCGTGAGGGGGGCTTAGTGGGCGGCTGTCGGAGTGTGATGCTCCTTGGGACAGTTCTCTGTCCTTTTGTAGCCTTGTGCTCCTGCTGCTGTCCTCTAATTGTGCTGAACAACTTTTCCTTTTCCTTCTTTTTCGTTTTTCTCTCCCCCTCTTCTCCTATCTGCTTGTCGTTTCCTGCAGACCTTTTACTTGTTTTGGTTATTCCTTTGGACTTCTTCTGTTTTGACGCCCGGGTGCTTGAGGAGGCATACTCTTGCACCTGTAGAACTGTAGTACCCAACGTCGAGAACGAGGGAAACCTTTTATTGTCAATCCTCCTTTCGTCACTGAACCCAATCTCGACGGACTGACGGTTCTTAAGGTGGCATTTATGGGGCGTATGCTCACGACACTTCCCTAGGAGGTCCCGGCATGATCGGCGATAGCTTCTTGTTGGGTGTCCTGCCTCTAATTGTGGCTCAGCAGACTTTCGACCAATTCGGTGACCAAAGTTTTGAGCATTGGCCAGAGAGCGTCCAGTTCTGTGGGAGCACTATTTAATGCTGTGCAGGTTTGGGGCCTGGTTACTTTTTGACCCTTCTCAGTGGTAACTTTGACACTGGAATTGTTACTCTTATGTGTTACTCTTACCCAGTGTGCTTACTGGATGCATTGGGAGGGCGACTGCTTTGAACATGTTTCTTGTGGCCCCCATCTATCTTTTTGTCCTGTACGGAGGCCTTCACACCCTTCACCATGGCCGATGGTGAAGGGCCGTGTGCCTCTACCTGAATGGGAAGACCCCACGCGGTTTTAGTGGGCAGGGGAGCTGGTATTAGTTTTGGTGGGGGCTTCGGCTCTGCTGTAGGCGTGGTGGGGTTCGTTTGAAGCCTTTTGAGCCTTTCAGGGCATTTAAAGTTCCAGGCATGATGTGCCTTGGAGCAATTTGGGCACTTTGCTTGGACAGGGTGGTTTGCCTTGTGTTTATCAATGCATATTTTAGTGTCGTGAGGCTGGCTGCAGACTACGCACCTCACTGGGCGTTGGCAGCCATCTTTGCGATGCCCAAATCTCTGACATCTAAAGCATCTTAGGGGCTCTGGGGTGTAAGGCCTGTGTTGGAACACGCCTCAGATTCCAAGATCAAGGTTCTCCGGGATCCGTCCCCTTACTGTGAGAAGGACTTGTCGGATTTCCTGTTTTGTGGTTCTTACCCGGCATCTCTCTGCTGACACTACATAGTTCAGCTTTTCGAAATGGTCAAGGGATAGTGGAGGACAATGATTTTTCGTATTTTATCCTCTGGTTTGAGTTCTTCACATTTTGTGTAATTTTTCAGAATTGTAGCGACCGACTCGTCTTTGGGCCTCAGAATATATTCTCTGAGATTTGGTTTTGCTCTGATCTGGAGCTGGGGGTACTCTTTTTCGAGGTCCACCACAGTGGCGTAGGAAGCCACTGGTATGCTTTGGTATGCTGGACCTTGAAGATTGGTAGTGCAGGTTTAGTCTGAGGAGCTGGAGAAGCTGGAGTGTTTGTCGGACGATGGGTCGTCATGGAGTGGCTTGTCCTGTTTGCCTTAGTCACAAAATTCCACTCGCCGTCACTTTCAGAACTTGTATCGAGTATAGATTTTCTTTTCCTACACTGAGCAGCATTGCTGGCTCTATTACAATTCAATTGGTATTCCATGATTTAATTCAAATGCTCACTGTAGAGTGGTGTCTGGTGAGTGAAGGTTATGCTCTGTGCTAATGGAGACAAAGTCAGCGTGGAGTTGGCTCACTGGGTGAACTGTGGGCAGGACCCAAAAATTAATGAAGATTTAACCACCCAAAACGTGGCACGGGCATGAATAGCCCATAAGTGATGGCCCTTTGGAGCCATTACCAGTATCAAGAGCTGATACGGGAGATTTGTGGAGGTGCAACTGCACCCTGCGTGACGGGAGATGTCTCCCGTGTCAGGACCTCTCTTCTATTTCCTTATATATGCTGCCCTGTACTGCCCGCACAGCGCCTGCAGAACGCGCTGTGCAAGTGTGTGTGTGTGTGTGTTTTTTTTTTTTGTTTTTTTTTTTTTTTTATATATACAAGAGTTGTTACATTCTTGTACAGCCACTAGTACGCGTAGCGTTTCGGGCAGGTCCCTGGAATACGATCCCCTGCCGCGAAGAATCGTTTTTTCATCCAAGTACACATTTTACTGTTGCATTAAACAGAGGCTACAGTTAAGGAATTACGCCCAGTAAATCCTCCCCGTCCAGGATACGAACCCATGACATAGCGCTCGCGGAACGCCAGGCGAGTGTCTTACCACTACACCACAGACTGTAGACTTTTTTTTCCCCCATCAGAAATTCCTTCGCTTTTCCATGTAAAGCAGTGGCCATTTGTTTGAAAAAAGCAAGACATAGGCTGACATTTAGGAGGTAAAGTAGGTTACATGAAGTTTATTAGGTTGTACTTAGTATTTCTCTTAAACTGGTTGAGAGAGGTACAGCCTTTAACATGACTGGGAAGGTCATTCCTCTAATTAGGTCCCTTGATTTGCAGAGCATTTCTAGTTTGGTTAAGTCGCACTCTTGGAATATCAAATAGGTATTTGTTTCTGGTATGGTGCCTATGGGTTCTGTTACAACCTTCTAAGAAGCTTTTAAGGTCAGGATTGACATTACAGTTCAGAGTTTTAAATATATAGAGTGCACTTGAGAGGATGTGCAGTGACTTAATATCTAACATATTCAGAGATTTGAGTAAGGGTGACTGTTGTGAGCCTCTTGTTGATCACTTGTGACAAAAGATTATTGATGTGTGTACTTGTGTGGGTGATTAAATATGTATTTGTATGTATATATGTATACGTATATATATATATATATATATGCGAACAAGCCTGAATGGTCCCCAGGACTATATGCGAATGAAAACTCACACCCCAGAAGTGACTCGAACCCATACTCCCAGAAGCAACGCAACTGGTAACTACAGGGCGCCTTAATCCGCTTGACCATCACGGCCGTCAAAAGGAAGTGATAGCCGAGGCTATTTGAGCCACTTCCCCGACGGCAACTCGGATGGTAATCTTGGGCATAGCATTTCACCAAATCACCTCATTCTTTGGGGCACACGTGAGGAACACAAATGCGAACAAGCCTGAATGGTCCCCAGGACTATATGCGAATGAAAACTCACACCCCAGAAGTGACTCGAACCCATACTCCCAGAAGCAACGCAACTGGTAACTACAGGGCGCCTTAATCCGCTTGACCATCACGGCCGTCAAAAGGAAGTGATAGCCGAGGCTATTTGAGCCACTTCCCCGACGGCAACTCGGATGGTAATCTTGGGCATAGCATTTCACCAAATCACCTCATTCTTTGGGGCACACGTGAGGAACACAAATGCGAACAAGCCTGAATGGTCCCCAGGACTATATGCGAATGAAAACTCACACCCCAGAAGTGACTCGAACCCATACTCCCAGAAGCAATGAGTTTTCATTCGCATATAGTCCTGGGGACCATTCAGGCTTGTTCGCATTTGTGTTCCTCACGTGTGCCCCAAAGAATGAGGTGATTTGGTGAAATGCTATGCCCAAGATTACCATCCGAGTTGCCGTCGGGGAAGTGGCTCAAATAGCCTCGGCTATCACTTCCTTTTGACGGCCGTGATGGTCAAGCGGATTAAGGCGCCCTGTAGTTACCAGTTGCGTTGCTTCTGGGAGTATGGGTTCGAGTCACTTCTGGGGTGTGAGTTTTCATTCGCATATAGTCCTGGGGACCATTCAGGCTTGTTCGCATTTGTGTTCCTCACGTGTGCCCCAAAGAATGAGGTGATTTGGTGAAATGCTATGCCCAAGATTACCATCCGAGTTGCCGTCGGGGAAGTGGCTCAAATAGCCTCGGCTATCACTTCCTTTTGACGGCCGTGATGGTCAAGCGGATTAAGGCGCCCTGTAGTTACCAGTTGCGTTGCTTCTGGGAGTATGGGTTCGAGTCACTTCTGGGGTGTGAGTTTTCATTCGCATATAGTCCTGGGGACCATTCAGGCTTGTTCGCATTTGTGTTCCTCACGTGTGCCCCAAAGAATGAGGTGATTTGGTGAAATGCTATGCCCAAGATTACCATCCGAGTTGCCGTCGGGGAAGTGGCTCAAATAGCCTCGGCTATCACTTCCTTTTGACGGCCGTGATGGTCAAGCGGATTAAGGCGCCCTGTAGTTACCAGTTGCGTTGCTTCTGGGAGTATGGGTTCGAGTCACTTCTGGGGTGTGAGTTTTCATTCGCATATAGTCCTGGGGACCATTCAGGCCTGTTCGCATTTGTGTTCCTCACGTGTGCCCCAAAGAATGAGGTGATTTGGTGAAATGCTATGCCCAAGATTACCATCCGAGTTGCCGTCGGGGAAGTGGCTCAAATAGCCTCGGCTATCACTTCCTTTTGACGGCCGTGATGGTCAAGCGGATTAAGGCGCCCTGTAGTTACCAGTTGCGTTGCTTCTGGGAGTATGGGTTCGAGTCACTTCTGGGGTGTGAGTTTTCATTCGCATATAGTCCTGGGGACCATTCAGGCTTGTTCGCATTTGTGTTCCTCACGTGTGCCCCAAAGAATGAGGTGATTTGGTGAAATGCTATGCCCAAGATTACCATCCGAGTTGCCATCGGGGAAGTGGCTCAAATAGCCTCGGCTATCACTTCCTTTTGACGGCCGTGATGGTCAAGCGGATTAAGGCGCCCTGTAGTTACCAGTTGCGTTGCTTCTGGGAGTATGGGTTCGAGTCACTTCTGGGGTGTGAGTTTTCATTCGCATATAGTCCTGGGGACCATTCAGGCTTGTTCGCATTTGTGTTCCTCACGTGTGCCCCAAAGAATGAGGTGATTTGGTGAAATGCTATGCCCAAGATTACCATCCGAGTTGCCGTCGGGGAAGTGGCTCAAATAGCCTCGGCTATCACTTCCTTTTGACGGCCGTGATGGTCAAGCGGATTAAGGCGCCCTGTAGTTACCAGTTGCGTTGCTTCTGGGAGTATGGGTTCGAGTCACTTCTGGGGTGTGAGTTTTCATTCATATATATATATATATATATATATATATATATATATATATATATATATATATATATATATATATGTCGTACCTAGTAGCCAGAACGCACTTCTCGGCCTACTATTCATGGCCCGATTTGCCTAATAAGCCAAGTTTTCCTGAATTAATATATTTTCTCTAATTTTTTTCTTATGAAATGATAAAGCTACCCATTTCATTATGTATGAGGTCAATTTTTTTTTATTGGAGTTAAAATTAACGTAGATATATGACCGAACCTAACCAACCCTACCTAACCTAACCTAACCTATCTTTATAGGTTAGGTTGGGTTAGGTAGCCGAAAAAGTTACGTTAGGTTAGGTTAGGTAGGTTAGATAGTAGAAAAACAATTAATTCATGAAAACTTAGCTTATTAGGCAAATCGGGCCTTGCATAGTAGGCTGAGAAGTGAGTTCTGGCTACTAGGTACGACATATATATATATATATATATATATATATATATATATATATATATATATATATATATATATATATATATATATATATATATATATATATATATATATATATAATGTGTATGTATGTATGAGAATGTGTACATGTATATACAACATTAATAATTTTGAAACTAGCGTCAAAAATTTTTATTTGCTTAGCTAAACGAACTAGAGGGTTCAGTTCCTGAACCGATTATGTGCCTGGTGGATACCTGGTTGATGGGGTTCTGGGAGTTCTACTCCCCAAGCCCGGCCCGGGGCCAGACTTGTGAGAGTTTGGTCCACAAGGCTGTTGCTTGGAGCGGCCCGCAGACCCACATACCCACCACAGCCCGGCTGATCCGGCACTCCTTGAAGGAAACTATCTAGTTTCCTCTTGAAGATGTCCACGGTTGTTCCTGTAGTATTTCTGATGCTCGCTGGGAGGATGTTGAACAACCGCGGACCTCTGATGTTCATACAGTGTTCTCTGATTGGGCCTATGGCACCTCTGCTCTTCACTGGTTCTATTCTGCATTTTCTTCCATATCGTTCACTCCAGTACGTTGTTATCTGTGCAGATTTGGGACCTGTCCCTCCAGTATTTTCCATGTGAATATTATTTGGTATCTCTCTCGTCTCCTTTCTAGTGAGTACATTTGGAGAGCTTTGAGACGATCCCAATAATTTAGGTGCTTTATCTCGTCTATGAATGCCGTATATGTTCTCTGTATTGCCTCTGTAATCCTTTACACCACCGCCCACGGGATGGGTATGGGGTGCATAATAAAGAAAGAAACTGAATTGGCAAAGATTAGTAGGTACATTAGAGTAAAATTTGAGGTTATCAACTGGTTAATTGTAGCACAATTTGAGGATCATTTTAAGGAATAATGCAGTAAAATATGCACTAGTATAACAACCAGGTCAACCTGATCAACCAGGCTGTGACTCATACGTCAGGCTGCGAGCAGCCGCGTCCAACAGCCTGGTTGATCAGTCCAGCAACCAGGAGGCCTGGTCGACGACCGGGCCGCGGGGACGCTAAGCCCCGGAAGCACCTCAAGGTAACCATGATATACGCTGATAGCAGTGCTGATAAAGGTAAAGATTGTATGGCTTAGGTACATATATTGGAGGATTAGATACAGTGCGAGTATAAAGCATTAGGTAGGACACTATATGTGAAGATGAAATTTTGGTTTTACTTTTGAACGAGGCAAAAGTTGGACAGCCTTTCAATTTGTCAGGAAGTGAGTTCCATAGACAAGGTCCCTTTATTTGCTTAGAGTGTTTACACAGATTAAGTTTGACTGGGGATATCAAAGAGATATTTATTTCTGGTGTGGTGATTATGGGTTCTATTACATGTGTCCAAGAAGAGTTTCAGAACAGGGTTTTGTAATTGTAATTGGTACAAGAGAATGTGTGGAGTGAGTTTATGTTTAGCATGTTTAGGGATTTAAACAGGGAAGCTGTGTGTTGTCTGAAAGCTGCATTTGTTATTGTCCTTATAGCAAATTTTTTGCTGGTTGATGATGGACTTGAGGTAGTTTGTAGAGGTTAAACCCCCATGCACAGATACCATATGTAAGATAGGGATAGATTAGTGCGTAGTATAGTGAGAGGAGAGCAGAGTTTGGAACATATTTATTTATTTATTATTTATTTATAATATCTGATTTTAGAGAGTATACCGACCGTTTTTGAGACTTGGTTATGTGTTGTGTGTGGGTGCTTAAGTCGAGTCTCTTGTCTCTTTTAAGAGATAGGCATCCGTTGACCATGAAGGACCCCAATATGCCTAATTTACAGGCTTTCTGTCTCCGACAACGGGAGTTGATTATATGTTTGTAAATACGCATGTATATATGAATATGTTCAATCTGCGACCACCAACACAATTAAATAATACAACAGAACAGGGTTGTAACTGAACCCATGAGCACCACACCAGAAGTAAATATAGTTTTGATATTCCAAGAGTACGACTTAATCAAACTAGAAATGCTGCACAAATCAAGGGACCCAGATTGTGGAATGACCTTCCCAACCATGTTAAAGACTGTACCTCTCTCAACCAGTTTAAGGTAAAAACGAAGCTATACCTAATAAATTCCCTGTAACCTACCTTACCCCTCTATTGTCAACCCATTTTTTTTTTTTTTTTTTTTAACAACGCTGTTTGTCGACCTAATTGTATTTGTGCTGCTTTTTCAGCCATGTTCCCCCATCTTTTTTCTCTATTTTTATTTGTTCTCAACACATTTTATTCTTTATACTCAATTAGTATTAAGCTTTAGTCATTAATGTTTTTCCTGCCCGAAACGCTTTGCGTAATAGTGGCTTTAGGTATTGTATGTACTAGCTCTATCTATTAATCCATCAATCTTTGTAAAATCTCTTGTATGTATGTACCTTACCTAAATAAAGATTTATTTATTTATTTATTTATACATTCTGTAGAGTTTCTTTTCTGTATGTTTTTGGTACTTTTTGACTGTGTTTATCAATACGGATATTTACTACTGTACATGTTGTATGTTGTTTTTTCCAGTTATTACAAATTATAAGAATGATAAACAAAAATATTTTGCGCATTCGTTGTTTATGTTGTCATGATTGTTAGTTGATAATCATCGTCACTCCGCCATGTACGACAGGCAAGAGTCCTTCAGTACTCCATCTGATATATATATATATATATATATATATATATATATATATATATATATATATATATATATATATATATATATATATATATATATATATATATATATATATATATATATATATATATATATATATTTAATATAAATGATGCTTCTGTTACAGCGTATGTTATAATTTTGTATTTATTATTTTAGATGACTCAAGTAATCATTGTAATCAATATAATTTATTTTATTCCTATAAAATAATTCTGTATAAATTATTTTAAAATGTAGAAAAAAGTAGTTCGCACATTTATGAGTCTTTCTTTCATGTAAATTATTTTATGTGCGAATTTTTAAGATTTTAAAATTATTATATACATATACATATTGTATATAACGGGAATGCTCTAACAATTGTGCTCTCAAGCAGATGCTTCATAAACAAACCTAGGCATCAAACGACCGAAGAAGGCGAATTGCTACTTGCTAGAGGCAGTCATTGGGAGGAAAAACCTTCATGCCAACTGCACGTATCACGAAGAAGAAAAAGAAGAAGGAAGAAAATGTCGATGTCCTTCATAGAGTTCGAGAGTGCTAGGAAGAAGGATGAGCAGCGGCAGTGGGAGCGGGAAGCCAGACAGGCGGTGCTGGAGAAGGTATGGGTCTCGTTGGCGGTGTGTGAGGGATAGTGTAGACACATGCCTTGCTTTAGCAGGTCGTCTTAAAAGTCAGGCTTTTGGGCACTCTCTACCATCCTGTGCCACCTCAAGAAGGACGTTAAATTGCGTTGCGGACGTTGCAGTCCCCGTGGTGCAGTGGTAAACCACTCGCCCAGCACTTCGCAAGCTCTTTGGCCTGGATTTGTATCCTGGCCGGGAAGGATTGATTGGGTGCCAATCCTTAACTGAAGCCTCTGTTCACCCAGCAGTGATTGAGTACCTGGTTGTTAAACAATTTGGCGGGTCATTTTCTGGGGAAAGTTAGGATTAAGGACCTGCCTGAAACACTATGCGTGCTAGTGGCTGTTTAAGAATGTAACATCTCTGCTGGCATTGTTGATCTTACAGTGTAAACTTTCTACACCTTTAACCATTTTCTTAGCCTCGGGATTAAGAAGCTACTTTTGTTAGGCCAAAGCTAGAATATGCAGCGGTTGTGTGCTGCCCATATCTTAAGAAGCACATCAACAAACTGGAAAAGGTGCAAAGACAAGCTACTAAGTGGCTCCCAGAACTGAAGGGCAAGAGCTACGAGAAGAGATTAGAGGCATTAAATATGCCAAAACTAGAAGACAGAAGAAAAAGAGGTGATATGATTACTACATACAAAATAGTAACAGGAATTGATAAAATCGATAGGGAAGATTTTCTGAGACCTGGAACTTTAAGAACAAGAGGTCATAGATTTAAACTAGCTAAACACAGATGCCGAAGAAATATGAGAAAATTCCCTTTCGCAAACAGAGTAGTAGACGGTTGGAACAAGTTAGGTGAGAAGGTGGTGGAGGCCAAGACCGTCAGTAGTTTCAAAGCGTTATACGACAAAGAGTGCTGGGAAGACGGGACACCACGAGCGTAGCTCTCATCCTGTAACTACACTTAGGTAATTTCACATATAATATGCAGATTTCTCAGTTTTATTAGGATAGGGTAGCATAGGAGCAAGTTTAGATTAGGCTTGTTTGAAGAGTAGTCATGATATATCATGACTACTCTTGGGGCAGGTATAGTACTCCTGATTCATTCTTGATAATGAGTGAATGTCGAAACACCTCTGCCTGAGGGCTGCCAGAACATGTGATGCGATATTTACCTATTGGGTTTTGATTCTACTGCTAAGCATTCAGCTTCAATGTCTCAGATTGGTACAAAATCTGGCCCACTTATTGCCTTGGGTCTCAGGAAAGTTGATAGAATTTTCAGTTTTCTGGTTGGTTCATCAGGCAAGGAGATGGTGTCAGTGCTGGCTTGGCTGAGAGGTGCCAGGTCTTGATGAGCTTCTGATGTACCCTTGGAGCATGGTAACTGTCTGGCTCTTGCTCTACCGGAAGTCACTGGAAATTTGTACATTTTTGCTCAATTGGGCATGAGTTTAGGAGGGACCATCACATTTCTGCCACTACTTTGTTTGACTACTTAGAATTTTCTGTGTGTGGTTGATGCTGGTACTGTACTTGCCTTCCTGTGGGACCCTTGGGTCTCCTCAAACATCTGTCTTCCAATGCATTTATCAACTGCAAAGCACATTAGCTTTTGCTGATGCAGTACAAGAATTGTTGTTCTGTGCTGAAAGATATTGTTAACTGTATGTAACTTACCTTTACTGCAATTCATATCCTCAATCTTATTTTGTTTATACTTTTAGGCAAAAAATAGTTATGAGGCCAAAGTGCAAAAGGAGGAGGCAGCTCGGCAGCGAGGGGAACATACATGGATGTTGACGTCTGTAGAATCGAAGCTTGATTCTCACAAACAAGATAAGAAGAAAAAGAAAAAAGAGAAGAAGAAGAAAAAAAAGAAGGAAAAGAAGGCAAAGAAAAGCAAGAAAAAATGTTCGTCATCATCTTCAGTAAGTGGCAGTTAACACAGTTGTGCCTCCTAAGTGTCTTAACACAGCTGTGCCTCCTAAGTGTCTTAACACAGCTGTGCCTCCTAAATGTCTTAACACAACTGTGCCTCCTAAATGTCTTAACACAGCTGTGCCTCCTAAATGTCTTAACACAGCTGTGCCTCCTAAATGTCTTAACACAGCTGTGCCTCCTAAATGTCTTAACACAGCTGTGCCTCCTAAATGTCTTAACACAGCTGTGCCTTCTAAATGTCTTAACACAGCTGTGCTTCCTAAATGTCTTAACACAGCTGTGCCTCCTAAATGTCTTAACACAGCTGTGCCTCCTAAATGTCTTAACACAGCTGTGCCTCCTAAATGTCTTAACACAGCTGTGCTTCCTAAATGTCTTAACACAGCTGTGCCTCCTAAATGTCTTAACACAGCTGTGCCTCCTAATGAGATTAACACAGCCATACCTCCTAAAGAGGTTAACCCAACAGTGCCTCCTAAAGAGGTTAACCCAGCTGTTCTTCCTAAAGAGATTAACACAGCCATACCTCCTAAAGAGGTTAACCCAACAGTGCCTCCTAAAGAGGTTAACCCAGCTGTGCTTCCTAAAGAGATTAACACAGCCATACCTCCTAAAGAGGTTAACCCAACAGTGTCTCCTAAAGAGGTTAACCCAGCAGTGCTTCCTAAAGAGATTAACACAGCCATACCTCCTAAAGAGGTTAACCCAGCAGTGCTTCCTAAAGGGTTGACATAGTGTTGTCCTTAACCCTTTAGTTGCTCAAGACATCATTTGATGCGTTGAGTGACTTGCAGTAACTTGCGCTCGGCATCATATGATGTTTTGGAGTACTACGCAAGATTTAAACGGCCTGCGGATACACAGGGTTCACCACACCTTCATCAGGGCTCTTTTAAACAGACACCATTTTTTTTTAAATCGTGGGCCAAATTCCCGGGTGTGAGGGGCCTCAGTATTGAGCAAGCTACCAAGCCTGACACACACAGCATGAGCTCACAGCACTGCGGTTCAGCTTGTGACCACAGCATCGCCTAAAAATGCCATAATATACATGTTCTTGCTAGTATTTAGCTATGATATTATTACAGAAGACCCCTCCCTGACTGATAAAATTGACCAGGGTTCTGATAATAGGAGGATAGTGGTGATATTTAGGGGAGGGAGGGTGGTGGCATTGTGGGTGGTGTTCTCATCAGTACCAGGGCTGTATGCGCTTAAGGGCATCCTTCCCTAGGCGCCCTGTAAGTACTGCCCTTACGTATTAGGGTTCCCCTTCCCTGGTGCATTTGGGATGTCATTCCCGTAGAAGTTCTTGCTTTCATTACCCTACTACATACCCTACTTTCATTACATTATCAGGACAAAGTGTTAGGCATGTATGACTATTGTACAGCTCATGGAGGGTTATTTGAGAATAGGCTAAATGTGTTATGAGGCAGCGTGAAAGAAGGGTATTATGAATGAATATAAAATGCAGCAAGTGATGAAGTGAAAATGATGTTGATTGTACTATGCAGTACTGGTATATTGACAGGGTTATTATTTTATTGTTTAATTTAAAATGTTTTAATTTTTAACCTTCACAGAGCAGTGACACTGAAGAAGAAGAAGGGAACATGTGGGTGGAAAAATGTGCCCCCAATCTTGCTAAAGCTGAGGAGACAGTTAAGACAATAGAGCCAGATACCTCACGAGCAGAGAAACAAAATGATGCTACACGAGAGCCACCAAAACGTGATAGCTGGATGGAGGTATTGTATTTTTGTTTTTATTGCCTTGCCTATGTTTGTCAGTTAGTTTTTGACAGTTTTAAAATAATAAGTAAACCAGCTAGATGTAATTTTGAAAAAAATTATGTTAATTGATAAGTGCATTCCATGATATTAGAACACTTTTATATGGCCTTGGTCAGATAACCATGTAGACTAGCCATTCATAAGTGAGGTTATGTATAGCAATAGTCGAAGCTGAACCCCTGCAAGCACAACTAGGTCAGTACTTTAGGTACAAACAGATTGAGGTGATTCAATATTTATGAGTCTGTCATTTACTTCCATGAATATGATAAACATTTACAAATCTACACAATAATTTGTTTCTGATAAAGAAAATATATGTACTGTGTGTGAGCTAGGTACAACTTCTAGAAAAATCATATTTAAAATTTGAAATAAATCCTAAGGCTGAAGCCAAAATGGTGGGTTGTATTGTTTATTACTTGTTGGTTTAACTTATAACTTATTGGTTCAGCTCATAATTTAATCCATTAACTTGCATCTTGTTGGTTTGTTTTTCAACATGCATTATAATAGGACCAATTTTGAATAGTGCACATAACTGAAGAGTACAAGGAAAATTATGTTAATTATTGTAAAAAGAAGAGTGACCATAGTTTTCTGAGAGGGCTCATATGGTAACTCCTTGTTGCTATCTATCTCCTTGAGATGATTTCGGGGCTTTGAGTCCTCGCGGCCCGGTCCTCAACCAGGCCTCCTTTTTGTTACACACCCCCAGGAAGCAGCCCGTTAGTATCTGTCTAACTCCCAGGTACCTATTTACTGCTAGGTGAACAGGGGCATCAGGGTGAAAGAAACTCTGCCCATTTCTTTCCGCCTCCACTGGGGATTGAACCCAGAACCTCGGGACTATGAATCCCGAACGCTGTCCACTCAGATGTCAGGCTACTCGGATATCTCCACCCAATTCAATCAGTGCCAGGTCCTTGTGAGTCACTGTAAGCCTATGTGGACCAGAGACCAAAACCTGCCTCCCCCTCAAAAGAGAAGCAATGAGCATGGGATGCTAATCGTGTACCAACAAATATCGCAAGTCGACGACACCATCGGATGTCGAGTCGCATTTTTCGATGAAATTTACATCGTAACTCAAAATTATTGTAAGTAGGGGCAATCGTATGTCGAGGTGCCACTGTGTGTGTGTGTGTGTGTGTGTGTGTGTGTGTGTGTGTATATATATATATTTATTTATATATATATTTCTTTATTTATTTATTTTGATTCTGTATTAGGATATTGTTCACAGATGACATCCTTGTTTGGAACATTCTCTCGTGATGAAATGAGGGAACGTGAAGGTACCAGCAGAAAAAAGGCCAAGGAAGAAGAAGAAAGACGAAAACGTGAAGCTGATAAAGTAAGTGAATTAAAGTTTATTAGACATTACATGGGTACCCAACAGTGCCCAGGTCTCACTCTTCCCCCAATCTTCCCCTCTCCCAACCTCCCACTTCCCCCCCGCCCCCCCTTCCTCTTGCTCCTTTCCCCTTCATCCCCTCTCTACTCCCCTAGTTGTACTCACCTAGTTGTGTTTGCAGGGGTTGAGCTCTGGCTCTTTGGTCCCGCCTCTCAACTGTCAATCAACTGGTGAATCTGTGTGTCTGTCATCATTATTTTTAAAATTGTTACTTTAATGTAGCAACTTAGTTAAAAATGTTTCAGTGTAGTTGGGATATTATCAATAATTGAAAAATTCAATATAAAATTAGAACCACTTTTCAGACCGCATAGGAATTTGCTGGGACTTAGAAATACGAGCTGATCCTCTTTAACCCTTAAACGGCACAATACATACATATAAGATGGGAGCAACTGTCATGGAATGGCGCACATCATACATATACGATTGAGAGTCTAGCACACGATTTTAAGTGCCCCGCGAGGGATAGGGGCAGCTATATATGTAGTAGGGATGAAGACGTATGGGCCCCTTTTTTTTCGGGGAAAGGGGCTGATATGCCTCACCGTTTTCAGCGAACTTTGGAAAAGGGGCCGATATGCCTCACCGTTTTCAGCGAACTTTGGAAAGGGGCTGATATGACACACCGTATTCGCCGAACATTTGGAAAAAGGGGCCGATATGGCACACCGTATTCGCCGGACATTTGGAAAAAGGGGCCGATATGGCACACCGTATTCGCCGGACATTTGGAAAAAGGGGTCGATATGGCACACCGGTTTCACCGAACTTTAGAAAAGGGGTCAATTTGGAATTAAAAGAGTTCTTATGAGGAAAATAATTTCTGAGATTTTAGAAGTTTGTTAAGAGTTCTTATGAGGAAAATAAGTAGGAAAATCGTATAGAAAAAAAATAGAAATATCGTGTTTAAGTCACACAGTTTCCGGATAAACTCTACGGACACATTTTACCAGTTTTCAAAACCGCGTATTTTTCAAATACCATTTTCTGAGAATATATTCATAGAAGTTTTGTTAAGAACAATGATACCAAATTTAATCTCGTAGGACGAGAATTGAGGTGACAAAGTTGAAGAGAGTATACATTTTTCAGAATTAATGCGCACTCCCGTGAAACGCTGGGACCCAAATCGCATAGTTGAGGGGTGGCGCGCTGGGTGCGCGAAAGTGTTAAGGGGCCAGGTTCTGGCTCTGGTCCCTGGTAGGTCTGAACTCCTTAGCTAATGTCCCGGTCTAATATAACATACATTAGCCCAATAAGCTCCAGGGAGCCTCCGGGGCTCACCCAGAAAATGGCGTTTCATTACATTCAATGCTGGTTTTTTAAGTGTGATTGTTAGTTACTTAAAAAATGCAGTATTACCCCCATTTATATTTGGTATTCAGAGATTAAAAAGTTTCCAGTGTGCTGGTTTCCCTGGGAAAATTAGTAAAACAAAACAAAATATATTGACAACTACCTATGAGAATTGAGATTTTGACTGCTCTTGTTTGAACTCAGAAGCAGCCTTTGATGGCGAGGCCATATATTGTGTTTTTCTTGTTCCTACTGTAATTATTGTCTGATATTAATTTTTTATCACACTGAGATGTTTTAAATTATTATGGCAACTTAATTTATTTTTCTAACAAAACTTACAAATCCTGCAACACACGTTTTCCTATTTATTTATATTCTTAGGATTCTCTTGTGTACCAAAGTTTTTCTAATGCACTGATTTTCTGTAGCCTGGATCCCACTCTAGGGAACTGAACCCTTACTTCAAAAATGGAGGAAGTGGCCTGCCAGAAGAAGAAGCAAAAGAGGAAACATCAACTGGTTCAGTAGTAATTGGACTAGATGCTGCTTGGCTGCATAAGGCTTTACGACGGGCTCAAGAACAAGCTAAACTTGAAAACACATCACTTGAAGAGATAGCAGCTCAACGATGGGGTGTAATATTAATGATTTATTTTTGTAAATTTTTAAATTGTTCTTGTTAGAATGAAATGTTTAAGCTAAAGCCACTTGGTTGCTCCCTTCAGGGCTCCACAGAGAGACATTCCTCTGGCCCGTCCCTAATGACTTCACCTGCTATCATTAGTAACTTTGCAAATCAACTGGTCATATAGTTTGGGAAGGAAGACGGTGACAAATCTAACTCAAGCCACCACCAAGAGACCAGATTTGTACTATACAAAACAACAAACATTAGACTTGGCAAATATTCTCCAACAAACATTTTAATAAAATATTGTCATGTGAATTACTGTTTTACTAACTGCTTTTCAATCAGCTACTAGCAGTACCACCGCCTGCAGAGCCAGCAACCTTACTTGTTACTTGGCAGTTCCTGCTTCCTGCTTCCAGACCTGCAGTGGTCACCAAGATCAGTTATTTTTAGTTTCTTCTTGAGACTTTGCTTAGTGTTTATTTCACTGCATGTGACTGGTTGTATGCATGTCACTGCCTAGTGCATTTTGCAAGCAACTTTGTTTCAGGGTTTTCTTTTCTGGCACTCTTTTGTTGATAGATCTTTACTGCCAGATAGACATATCTCCTCTGAAGCTGAGTTGTATTGCTTTCACTATGGTGTAGATCCTCTTTAGTTATTCCTCTGCCATGCCTAGGAACCTCTCTCTCTAATGTAGGACTTGGCTCTGTGCATGTAGTGTGGTCTCTCTTTGTATTTTTGTTTGTAAAGCTGCAGGCTAATAAATTTCTGGTTAGGGTATTACAGAGTAAGCTGTGCAAGAAGTTAGAGTTTCCTCTTCAATTTTGGCCCAGGGATTAGTCGTCTAGCTCCAGTATCTTATGATTTGGGTGTTTTGGCCAGTGATTGTTTTTTTATGATTCCACATCCCAATGTGGATATTTTGGCTTTCACTTGCAACCACAAGCCCCCTGTGTACATTGGATGCTTTGCGTCTGAACTGGAACAGGTGGACTTGATTTTGTGTTTTCCTCCAGTCTAGATACTGTTTACCGTTCTCTCAAAGTTTGAGAGTTTAGTGATCTGTGTCATCTGGCAGAGTCTCATGAGGCAGTTTCAGCCCTGATTCCCAGTCCTCCTTTTTGCTACTATTTCGCAAATCCCATTCTGAACCTTTGTCCTTCCCAGCAGAGTGGCGTGTGCTTGTGTTTGGACTCCTTGCATCTTTCAGTGAATTTTTGTTTGGAAATTTTTGGGTAGCTGTACCTGTTTGGCAGGCACATGGTGGGTAGCTCCTTGTTTGTCATTACTGGTCGTCTCGTCACCAATATAAGATGGTGTACTGTATGCTGAAGAGATTTTTAGTTCTCTGATAATCATAATTTGTGTCTGTAGTGGTGCTCATTTCCTTCTAGCAGTTTGCTGAGAACCCTCTTATGCTGGATACCATTACATCCTACCATTTGACACTGAGTATTGTTGCTTGGTTTCCTCTTCTTGGTCTGTTGAAGTTTTCTTGGTCTTTGGATTTTGTCTTGTACATTTTCTCTTCTTATTTCTGGGTGTGTGTCCTTGGAAGATACTATTCTTAAGGTTCTCTTTCTTTTGGCTTCATTGGTTGGCAATTGTGTGTGTTTTTGGCCCAGAATGAATGTCTCTTGGTTATAGCCCCATTCTGTTCCTGTCTGTGTCATTCACCTCTCTGTCCATCACACACTGACATGCATTCTTATTTTGGGCTTCTCATTCTTCTCTGGCAAAGTTTCTCTTAATCTTCGTATCAGCTTTCCAAGTTCTTCCTTTGAGTGGTTATAAGGAGTCAACTCAGGGCTTTTATCATCCCCCCCCCCATTCATGACTTTTGTAAATATATAATTCTTGTTGTCTTTTCAGCCATACTGCACAACAACACTTGGGCTCAGGAATTTAGGAGATTGCACATTCACTGCCAGATATTTGCCAGCTCTTCTGTGTCCTCACTTTTGATGTACTACTCTTGGTTGCCTGTCCATTGATGCTGTTTTGTCTTTTTTCTGAGGCCTTTATTCATTATGGCAAATGCATAGCTAAACATTCCTTTTTTCTTTTTGCATGAAAATATCTTTTGGCCATGGGGATGTTGATACAAGAATGAACAAAGGGCCTTAGCTCAGAAATGGAATGTTAAGTACAGTATATGAAAAACTCTGATCCCTCCATTTTCATCCCAGCTGCACAGTGCATGTTGAGGGTGGTTGTGGCATTATGTGGCTTTTCCTACCCTATTATGGTAAATGGTGTTCCCATTTGATGGGGGTTAGGGTATTTTTTTTGTAGTGATAGTTTGTCAGGTGATTATCAGTATTCCTTAGGTTTTCAATTATCAGTTGAAGGCGTGTTTGTGTTTAATATGTATGATGTATCATTTGTATTATAGTGAGATGGTCAATTGGTGGTGGATTCAGATATTTTCTCCACTGTGTCCATACCCCAAAATACGTGGCAAGTACATTTTAAAATTCCCTTGTCATGGTGGAGTATAAAGTCCACAGAGGCTGGAAGTGAATGGTGTCTTGTGTGGTTCCTGTACGTGAGTGACTGTGGTACTGACACAGAAATCATTTTATTCATTTTGCGCTTCAATTTTCCTATGATATTACTTAAAACATGTTTTGGATATTTGCATACAATACCATACATACCTTGCATTGATTATGGGGATCAACGTCCCTGTGGCCCGGTCTCTGACTAGGCCTGTATAGTTTTCTTTAAAAATTCAGTAACCTATTATTCAGTAATTTAGTATACAGTACTGCATATGTTTAATATTTGTTGCACATCCATGGTATGTAAAATTATATAATTTTTTTAAATTTATTAATCTTGTTAATGATCATATAAATTGAATCATTAATCATGAAGTTTATATTGATATAAGCATGCACTTATGAACTTTATGAATGTTTTTAATGAGTAGTTTGCATCTATTTATTTCCAGTCACTGGCAAAGTTTCATGAACTATTAGCTGAAGCAGAAGGAAGAGGGAAGAAGAACCAAGCAGATAACTGGCAGAGAATGAAAAGGACAAGAAGTAGAAGCAGAGAGAGATTCAGAAGTAGAAGCAGAGAGAGAGTTGGAAGTAAAAACAGAAGTAAAAGTAATGAAAGACAAAGTGCTCACAACACAGAGAGGAGAAGCAGAAACAAAGAGGAAGAATATTATGAAGAAAATAGTAGAAAATATAGAAAACAGAGTAGGGAACGAAGTAAAAGTAGAGAGAGAGAAAGGAGCAGGAGCAAGGAAAGGAGGAGAGGCAGAAGATGCAGTAGCAGCAGAAGTAGTGATAGTGATAGTAAGAATTGCAGTGAAGACAAGGCTAAACCACATAAGTGGCCAAGCAACGAGAGCCGCAGGTATGTTATAAATGGATATTGAAGATGTTGGAACTGGCATTGGAGAGAAGGATAAGAATAGAGCTCAATAATTTAAATGCTTTATTGCATGAATTCTGGTAGTAAAAGCTCTTTGCATGCTCTCCAGGTGAACAATTCCTCCAACTTAAAATGGGGGCTGTTAGTGTGCAACACTATTACACCCTAGAGGCCAGTAGTCTTAAAAAGTATCATTGTTGGTCTGACATCTATTGTATAAAAGGTTCATGTAATTCAACTTGTCATTTTACTTTACATCCTCAATTGAAATTCAAACTTAAATTGTTTGTAATTTTTCCAGCCTAGTAATGTGACTTTTACTATATTGCCTAATGAGTAATTAATGCAATAAAACAATATATTACAAATTAGTCTTGATATATATATATAGAGAATGAATTGTCATAAAATGTATTTGAGTGGTATAAAGGCAATTACAGTATCATACTGGTATATGTAATGACAGGGAAGGGGCAAAGGTAATGTATATTGAAAATGCCTACGAGGGAGTCGGTCGGCCGAGCGGACAACATGCTGGACTTGTCATCCTGTGGTCCTGGGTTCGATCCCAGGCGCCAGCAAGAAACAATGGGCAGAGTTTCTTTCACCCTATGCCCCTGTTACCTAGCAGTAAAATAGGTACCTGGGTGTTAGTCAGCTGTCACAGTCTGCTTCCTGGGGGTGGAGGCCTGGTCGAGGACCGGGCCGCGGGGACACTAAAAAGCCCCGAAATCATCTCAAGATAACGTCAAGAAGGGTAATGTATCATGTTGCTGAGGATGTTATGTCTGGAGGCTTGCAAGATTTGTTTGGGCAATCTTGCAAAGAACTTTAATATTCTGGTTTTTAACTGTTCTTTGTACATGGGGAAGCTTCAACATAACCTGTTAACTTGTTTGGTAATTGCTATCAATGAAATTGTATTGGTATGTTATTTAATGCGGTATTAAGATTTCCTTTATAATTATGACTTTATTTTCAGGTCTGTAAAAGATCTTTTGAGACCCCCAGGTGATAATTATCCAGCAAAACATTCTTCATTGTTATCATCAAAGTTCAGAAGACCAGATGAGAGTGAGACAAGGTAAACCTCTCAAGTTTACAATATAATTAAAAAAAAATCTGTAATATATATATATATATATATGTATGTATGTAATGTATGTAATGTATGTATGTATGTATGTATGTATGTATGTGTAATTATCTAAGTATAGTTACAGAATGAGAGGTATGCTCGTGGTGTCTGTCTTCCCAGCACACCTTGTCATATAACGCTTTGAAATTACTGACGGTTTTAGCCTCCACCACCTTCTCACCTAACTTGTTCCAACCGTCTACCACTCTCTTTACAAAAGTGAATTTTCTTAATTCTTTATTTATTAAATAAAATATTTATTTTCTTTATTTTTGACCCCCTACAGAACTGCTTCTGTAGGGGTCTTTTACTGCTCAGCAAATGCCTGCATTTGGGGGAGGGGGGGGTTATTGTTACCACTGTTTGGCCTTGGGTAGGAAGTGGTATCAGTGCTGGTAGGGGCACAAGGTATTGTGCAGCTTGTCTCCCATTATTCACTGCAGCCAATTCTGTTCTTCATGGGGACAATGTGCTTTTGCAGGGTTTTATCTTGATTTTTGTTTGTTTTGCCTGGTGGGGGTTTGGTTTATCCACCTTCTATTGTATTGGTGGTCCTCCGCTAGGGCCCCCCCCCCCAATCCCGTGCTTGCACACGTCACATGGGTTCAGGTTTTTAGCAGTTCTCTTGGTAGTTTGGGTCTAACTGGTTAGCAATACCTTGCCTAGGCTTCCCTTAGCAGTCAGGCTAAGGGCCCTGGAAAATCCCACTGGGGCTCTTTGGAAATATGGATGCGTCTTCTGAGTTCCTACTTGCCGAGTGCGAGTTTGATGGTTGTTCTGTCCTCTTGTCTCAGGGTGACACTCGCCAATTTTGCCACTGTCATGCTGCCTCTATTGTTTTAATGACACCCTAGACCCGGAGTCTTGTGAGTCTTGTTCTTTGCTCGTGCTCCAGTTTACTCAGTCCTCTGATATTGGTATTCAGGTACAGGCGGCTTCGGCATTGCATGCTCAATATCGGTTGCTGTAACGCGCTAGGTTGGTTGCCTTACCGGATGCCCCGAGGCTGCCCTGCTTTTTTTATGGGGACTCGGACTTGAGGCGTTAGTCGCTTTAACTTTGGTCGTCCAGAGTCCTTCCCCTGTTGGTGTTGGTTGTCCTATAACCTGCTCCCGGTTCCCAAACGTCTGACAGTTTTGGAGTCGGGGCGGGGTTTAGATGGTAGTGAAACTTGGGCGGCTTCAGGGACTGCCCCTTCTGGGTCGGTGACAGAGGCATTTGAGCCTGCTGCTCCTGTCGAGGCTTCTGGGTCTTACCAGCAGACCCACTTCTTCTCGACCTTTACACTGGACTCTGCCTTTCCTTTAAGGGCAGAGGGTGTGGAGGACAGCTCTGCCCAGGGTCCTGGCGTGGAGGATCCCAGGCTGGGGAGTTGACGACTTGCGGGGGGGGGGGGGGGGCTGGGTCCTATTTGACCCTGCTTGGGTGTTGGTATGCTCGTCGTGGGTCTTGTTGTTGCAGGTGAGGGTTTTTTATACCCTCCTTTCCTGTACGAGTATGATTTGGGTTCAGCTCCTCCTCAGGTTCGGGTCCGGGTTTCCCCTGGGTTCTTCAATTCCTTCCTTTGGGAGGTTTTCAGCTTCTTCATTGAGTTTGGTTTGACCTTTCCCTATTGGGCATATTACGAGGTACCAGAGTTTTCCTGGTTAGCAGACTTTTCGTTGGGAGCATGGCATGGGTTCTGTCGGACCCGCACGCTTGATTGGTGGGAGGCTTCCACTGTGGTACAGATTTACCTGGGGGGGGGGGGGGTGAGTTTGGATGCCTTAACACGTGCTTGTTTGCCCCCTATGCTTCCTCAGGATGTTGGCGTTGTGTAGCTTCATGTGCAGGTTCCCACAATTTCGGCTGCTTTGGTAGCTGAGGATTTGCGCGCCCATGGGTATTTGGCCTCTGTATTGCGTTTCTTTTCATTTCTTGAGCTGTTCTCAGACTCGCTTGAGGAGGATGTGGATGCGCTGGGTGCTGGGTCTTTGCCTCGTGCGCTTGCCTCAGCGGCTAAGGCATTGGCTGCCTTGTTGAAGTTTACGCCAATTCTTTTGTCGGGTTGTCTCTTCACGGGCTCACCATTGCTTGTGCTACTTGGAGCTTTTTGTTCCAGGTAGCAAATCTTAAACAACAACAAACATTCTGGCCTCTGGTGGCATTGGGTGGCTCCTCCTCCTCCTCCTCGTCCTCCTCCTCCAAGGGTGTTCGGGGCTGGCGCGGCAGGCCTCTTCCCCTACTCTCTGTCAGGTCATCTCAGAGTGGGATGTGGATGTGGCACACCACATCATTCATTTCGCATGGTCGAAATGACCGCATCCCTCAGGTGGTTTCCCGCTTGTTTCCAGTCTTGTGTGCGGATCTGAGGTTCATTCTGGACTTGTTCTGTCTGAACCCCTTGATCTTTTGCTCCTCTTTTCAGATGACTACTCTGTACCAGGTCTGGCTTCTCTTGGAGCCAGGTGCTTGGATGATGTCTTGGATCTCTGGGATGCGTATTGGCACTTCCCGATTCATCCGGGGTTCAGGGACTTATTAGGTTTTGTGTTAGGGCGGCCAGCTTTCCACTTTCGTTGCCTTACATTTGGCCTGAATCTGGTACCTCACGTATTCAGATGTCTCACCTGGCTCGTGGTGACCCGTCTGCGTCACCACGACACCTGATTTCACCACGGGTTACCTGATTTCCCTCGTTCCCTGTTTCAGGGCTCGGGTCTCCCAGGTTGACCGCAGGGTTATTTGGTCCAGCCAACCTGCTGTCTATCCTCGTGCCCATGACATTTGTAAATTTGCTGCTTTGGCTGCTGTCTTTGGTAACATTCGGGCGCAGGGATTTTGGAAGTTGAACAGGGTCCTGGCCCTAGTAGAGCGTGTGTTCCTTTGGGTTGCAGGTTGCAGTCTTGACTTCGAGTTGAGACGAGAGTGGCGGCCCCCTCCTGGGTAAGTCCTTCTTCTCACTTTTATTAGGTTAGGTAACTCCGGGGAGCCATAGGGGCTCCCCACAGAAATCCAGCGTTGAATGCCCGACACACTTCTTCCCTTCGGTCGGTAGTTTTTTCTTGTTAGTTGTAGATGCTCAGCCGTCGTTAATTTTAACGTTACTGTAGTTAGTTTTAGACTGTAGCGGCCATCGAGGAAGGGGGGAAGGCCGAGCCCGACCGCAGCTGAAGGGGGGGGGGGGGAGAGGCTGTGCAGATGATTGGCACGACGGGGTTAGTGACGTTTGCTTGTTTTAGTTTGGGAGTTTTACCTATCTTACCTATAATTTTACCTGTTGGGGTTTTAGTAGTGATTTTTCCCATGTGGGGTTTGTATTGTTACACCTACCCTTCTGGGTGCCAGACCACATTCGATGGCAGACATGAAATGCTTCCAAATACAAGGGGGTTTCCATAGGCCATTGCTCCTCATACCTTCCTGAGAGGGCCAGGTTCTGGCTTGTGGTCCCCAGTAGGCAAGAATTCCAATTGACCGATGCCACAATCTAATACATACATATTAGCCCGGTAAGCTCTAGGAACCCTTTGTGGTTCACCCAAAAAATGGTGTTTCATTACATTCAATGCTGGTAATGTGGCTAGGTAATGATGATAGAGTTACAAGATATGAGCTAGATGGTGTAATTTCTTTTGGTAATTTGGTAATTACATCAGAATTTGGTATAAGAGTGGGTACCACTAAATCTGCATTCTCCAGTACAGTATTGCACAACTACATTGCTCTCCATATTCTCTTCAGATTGATGGACTAATAATAATGAATTTAACTATGAAAAAAAAATAACAAATAGTTATTAATGTTCTAATTGTACATTAAAACTGCTCAAGAATGTCTGAAACTTTCTTGCCAATTTAAAAACAAAGTGACAAGGTTTACATTCAGGCTGATGATCAAAGTTTACCTCCTTTAAACATTGATATAGTATAATTCTTGCAGTTATATCTTGATAACTTCGGGAAATTGTTGTAAACCATTGCATTATAACACATAAAGAAAATACACAAAAGCAACTGGCTGTTGAAGATTGAATATACAAAACATGAACACTGTAAATATACTTTATCAACAATATACAGGTTTGAATACTGTCAACCTTTACCGATGTTCTCCATGAGCTGGTGTTGGGTACACAACCAGTATGCAGATTTACACTTTCACCCGGTGATCACGCATAGTGCAGCAAATTTTTTTCTCACGGATGTACACCAGTCACGAATATTTCGTCGTAAATTAAAATATTTGTCAAAATTCTAACTTTTATCCAATCATTCTGGTACTGGTTTTATATTAGGCACCTTTAGACTGTGCACAATTTGATACCATAATGGACGATATAGCATGACAATTGAGGTCAGAACACTGTAAAGTTTATGAATACTTTTGTGGTGATGAGCATCAAAAATTAAAATATTTGTTAAAACTCTATTTATTGCTCGATTATTATAGAACTAGTTTTAAAATGGGTGTCTTTTAAACAATTGCAAATTGCAAAGAATTTGATACCAAAATGAATGATGTAGCTCGAAAATTGAGCTCGGAACACTGGAAAGGGTATACATGTCCCAGGAATTGCGGGGACGAGTACGAATCGCCGAACCCACTTTGGGGTGGGTTCAGGCGCGTGCGCCAGGAACACGAAAGTGTTAAGGTGTAATATGGTACAGTTATAATGATTTAACTGAGTTTTCTCAACTTTCAGATCACCAAGTAGTGTGAATGCTAAGAAATTTTCCACAAGCAACCGTGGATGGCAGAAAACAGAATATAAACAAGCGTTAAAAGAACGCGAAGTACAATCACAACAGAAGTCATCATCATCATCATCATCCTCAGAATTAAGTGATTTAGAAGAGGTAATTTGGATTTATGACTTTGTACCTTATTAAATGGGACTACTGAATATATAAATACCCTATTAATTCATATAGTTCATTCTGTTTTTCTGTGGGGGCGCGCCTCAGCTGGAGTGGCTTGGGATGCGCTTTGGGTTGATTCAATTTTCCTCGTTGGGTCTCCCAGGTTGCCCGCAAGGTTATTAAAGTCTAGTCAGCCTGAGGTCTATCCTCGTGCCCACGACGTTCGGAAGTATGCAGCTCATTTTGCCGTGTTTGGTAACATGTCTTGGATTCGTATTCGGGCGCGTGGATTTTGAAAGTTGAATAGAGTCCAGGTTGCCCGATATTTGGTGAACGTTCCTGCTCCTCGGCGTTCTTGTGTTGCTTTGGGTCGCAGGTTGCAGCCAGTTGTTTCGACTTCGCGTTGAGGAGTTTGTGGCTGCCGCCTCCCGGGTAAGTCCCTATTTTTCTTCTCTTTGGGTATGTAGCTCCAGGGAGCCATAGGGGCTCCCCACAGATAACCAGCGTTGAATGTAATGAAACGCCATTTTCTGGGTGAGCCTCGGAGGCTCCCTGGCAGCCCTCCCTCCCACCAGTCGGCGTTTTTTTTGTGTTAGTTGAAGCCTAGTTTCCGAACTGAAGGTAGCCAGCGTGTTATGGTCCCGAACCACACCGGTCCCCACCCCGGGAGGGGAGGGCTCCGCGGACAACCGGCGCGGCAGTAAATTGTGATAATTGCTTGTTTCCTTGGGATTGTAGGGAGTTCTGTACCTCTGTTCGGTTTTTGTTTTATTTTTTTACCATGTGGGGTTTATTTTGTTATGCCTACCTTTCTGGGTGCCTAACCCCGGTCAATGGCAGATAAGGAAAACCCCAACCACAAGAGGGTTTTCCAGGGCCATTGCTCCCTGAAACCTCTCTGAAGGGGCCAGGTTCTGGTGCTGGTCCCTGGTAGGTCTGAACTCCTTAGCTAATGTCCCGGTCTAATATAACATACATTAGCCCGATAAGCTCCAGGGAGCCTCCGGGGCTCACCCAGATAATGGCATTTCATTACATTCAACGCTGGTTTTATTTCAACCTTCTTGGCTTCCTCAGGTACTGTATATCCTCTTGTTCAAGGCTAAGGGTCCCTACAAGCACAACTAGTGGTGGTACCCCCTTATACAGTGTATATTAAAAATATATAATGTGTATATTTTTATATTTATATGTATTTATATGCAGATTTATTTTGTATTTTCTGTAATGCTGTTACTTTTTTTAAATCTAAAAATTTAAATCTAGATTTTTTTCTAAGTCTTTTAAGTGTTACACAGGAATCATCAAAAGGTAGACAAAGGACTTTGGAAAGGGAAGCCCCAATAAACAGTGTTGATGTGCCAGCACAACCACCAGCATCGCCCCAGCCACCTGCTCACCTGCTAACAGATAAGGAAATGAATGAGCTTGCTGCCAAGATTATGAAAGCTGAACTGATTGGAAATGATGTGAGTTTTAAAAGTTGTTGAAATGGAAATGGAATAACTCATTTCCTTTCCATTCTCCATGAATCTGTTCCTCATTTTCAAACTAAATTTTATCTCTTACCTGCAATTTGCTTCCCATAAATTTATAGAATAGGCCTGGTTCTGCTTTACATTTTTTCCACTATCTCTTCCTCAAAAAATTTTTCTGCTTCTCTTCTTACTGCCGTGTAATAGTTTCTTACTTCTTTGCATTGGTGGTATGTTAGAAGGGTTTGGCCTCTTGCTATAGTGATTCCATGTTGTGTCTATTTCTCTGGCCATCTCACAATTTCTGTTAAACTAATCCTGTTTTCTAGTTCTGCATCTCTGTTTTCCTATAAATCTTTCTGGGGGAGCGTCTGCAGCTCCCCGGAGCTATCCAGGCTGATGTGGATATATTAGACTTTGACATCAATCAATGTGCATGGAGTTCAAGGCCTACCAGGGACCACGACCCAGAACCTGGCCCCCTCAGAGAGGTAGGAGGAGCTATGGCCTATAGAACCCCCTGTGTGGTTGGAAGCATTCTATATTTTTTTTTTTTTTTTTTTTTTTTTTAAGATACTGTAACTCCGCGATTATCCGGGATTCAAACATCCGGAAAATGCCCTTATACGGCCAAAATCGTGATGGGATAAAGTTATCACAATATCCGGCCAATATAGCTACAGGAACCGGATAAAAGCTGGTTTGGCCGGATGAAAATTTGGCCATACTGTATTAATCCCGTCTGTGGCTCTAGACGCACGGTGGAGGAGAGGGTGGGAGTGGTGCGTCGGGAGGGGACCACCTGGGTACAGGAATTAACATTAATTTTAGAACAATTAATCATAGCCAAAAACAAATGAAATAAGTACTAGTAATTATGTAATAACAAATAAATAAGTTTCCTAAAAGCAATGTGTACAGGCTGAAGTTTCCTTAAAAAATATTGTGAGTTTTTTCCTCCTGGTGGCCTATGTAATGTGCTATAGCTGCCCTACCCCAAGTGGACCTGTCCAACACTAGTCAACCCATGTGCATCCGTCCCTCGTGTTATACAGTGCTGCGCCATTAGTGAAATATTTTTTTAAATAACTTTTTTATTTTCATAGTAACTTTGAACATTTTTGGCCAAGACTATGTCTGGTAGCAGCATCAATCGTTCTGGAGGTGTTAAGAGGAAGAAAGTTGTCCTAACAATTAAAGACAAGTTACGTGTTGTTCAACCAGTGAGGCGTCGCAGGCAGCCAAATGCCTTCAACAAGTGAGTTGCCACAGGCAAGCCAAGCGCCTTCAACAAGTGAGATTTACAGGCAAGCCAAGTGCCTTCAACAAGTGAGGCGCCACAGGCAAGCCAAGTGCCTTCAGCAAGTGAGGCGCCACAGGCAAGCCAAGCGCCTTCAACAAGTGAGGCGCCACAGGCAAGCCAAGCGCCTTCAACAAGTGAGGCGCCACAGGCAAGCCAAGCGCCTTTAACAAGTGAGGCATCACAGGCAAGCCAAGCGCCTTCAACGAGTGAGGGCATGCAAGCGCTTCAACAAGTGAGGCGCAAGCAAGCGCCTTCAACAAGTGAGGCCTCACAGGCAACCCAAATGCCTTCAACCAGTGAATCTTCAGCAGCTGGCAGTCAAAACTAACTTTGCTTAATGAACTGTACAGTAATTTTAAGTGTTAATTTTAGTGTTGTGTTAGTATAGGCTACGTAAATTGTTAAGAGTTCTTAACTTCAAGATGTGTGGCATCAATCAAGAAGACGAACACCGATAAGGTAAGCTGAGGTTTCTAGTTGAATATTTAATAATTATATGTGGCAAGGCAATTCAAATTATGTTATTTGTAGTATAAAAATAGTTGGAAATGGTCACTTTTGGACTCGTAGGTGAAAAAGTACCATTATCCGAAAAATGTGATAATCCGGCTGGGGGTCCTTCCCATATAGTCCAGATGATCGAGTGGAGACAGTATATGCAAGAGTTGTTACATTCTTGTACAGCCACTAGTACGCCTAGCGTTTCGGGCAGGTCCTTGGAACACGATCTCCACCGCAAAAAATCGTTGTTACAACCAAGTACACATTTTACTGTTGCGTTAAACAGAGGCTACAGTTAAGGATTTGTGCCCAGTAAATCCTCCCCGGCCAGGCTACGAACCCATGATAGAGTGCTCGCGGAACGCCAGGCGAGTGTCTTACTACTACACCACGGAGACTGTAAATCTGCCATTGATGGGTCAGGCATCCAGAAAGGTAAGCCCCCAAAACAAACCACTATTTTGGTTATCATTGCTACTGAAAGCCAAACTAGTGGACAGAACTCCCCAAAAGAAAACTAGCAAATGAGCATGACATCACCACGGTGCTGTGCTGCTGTCTGCGCAACCCACCCCCTTCCCGGGAGGGGGGAGCCCCAGGTCTCACCCAGGGGAGCCTCTGGGTCTCGCCCAGAAAATGGCATTTCAATACATTCAGCACTGGTTTTCTGTACCTTTATCATATAGCTCACTAAACTTGACATACATGTCTTGCCTAACAACAAGCTTTTCCAATCAAATTCATTAAAGAAGTTGCTAAGCTGACAAAAGAGGCCTGACAACCGAGTGGACAGCGCTCGGGATTTGTAGTCCTGAGGTTCTGGGTTCGATCCATTCTTCACTTTCCATGCCTCATTATCTTTCACTAGTTCCTTGATGTGTGCCTCTTGTATCTTTACCTTATCAGTCAAGCTCGTAATTTCCTGACCTTGCTGGAAAATACTTCCTATTGTATTATCAAACTCAATCTTGATACCTTCATTTTCTTGTTCTAATTTAATTACCTTTTCTTCATAATTCTTTGGCAGGTCCTTAATAATGACTAACCTGCCAAGACAACCACCTTTCATTATATCTTGAGCTGAGAAGCCTTCAAAACATTCATCTGTTGGTGTGCTGTCCTTCCATGTGGTGGTGGCCATCTTTGTTGTTGACATTCTTCTGTTTTGGAATATCAACTTTTCCAACCCAAATTTTTCACTCGCTCACACTTATTTCTTATCTCTTAGTTACTTTTCAAATTCTCTACACCTTCATGTATTCTGGGAAACAACTTACAGCCATCACCTTGCTCCCAATACTTAGGCAATTGGATTTATCCTGGAGCCTTGTGCAGGTTGACTCCTGGTGCTTTCCCTGGTGTGTGATGTATCCAAGTGTGGCTAGCTACAAGGAGTCATTGAGGTCCTCCAGAAAGAGACATTGCATTATGTTCAACACTGGTTTTTAAAATCAGATTTGATTTATATATCTTTTGTTTGGCCATCTTATAACATGCATTTATGGTAAAGTATATGCTCTTTGTGGCTTTTACGTATCTTATTTACTGTATAACATTTGATTTGTTTTGCTGCAGGTCCAGGCAAATAAATTGAAAACCAAACTGGAAGCTGCTAGGGCTGCTCGGGCCAGTGGTTCAGCTTTTGGAGAGGGCACTAAGGAAAGTGGAGACCAGACCACAGAACAGATAGTTGTCCTAACCAGGATGGATACCAAAGGTAAGATATTCTGAGATACAGTTAGAAGGTTGGTTGTCCTATCTCTTACTGTTCTGCGAGCCACATCTCACTCTTGACTAATTTGATTAATTATTTTTAGTTCATACACCATACTTTATTTAGAATTTTACTGTATTACTGTTTTGTACTCATGGGGATAAATAAAACTTAAGAAAAAGTTCTATAATTGCTTTACTGGTTTACAAGTATTGGCTTTATTCACTTGTCGTGATCTAACGGTATACAATAAGCCCAGAACGTATTAACTATTTCTGAGCTATCTCACTCGGTTGTTCCTAAAATAAGATTATGCTGTGTATTCAGGAGTGATATATATAGTGAAGCAGGGCAACATTTGAGGTATTGGCAAAACAAGGAACTTTTAAAACATCAATGTAGGGCTATACTAGTACTGGGGAGCACTGCAAGAAATCATTCAGATAGTGTGTTTCCAAGTTTTTGTTTTTTTTGTTTTTGTTCTGTTTAGTCAGCAGTGGGTTGCCTAATGGACATTGACTGTTCTTTCAGGATCCTCTGCTACCTTAGCCTAGGGCAACAATTACTGGCACTGGGTAATTACCTAAGTGTAGTTACAGGATGGAAACTACGCTCGTGGTGTCCCATCTTCCCAGCACTCTTTGTCGTATAACGTTTTGAAACTACTTACGGTTTTGACCTCCACCACATTCTCACTTAGCTTGTTCCAACCATCTACCATTGTTTGTAAAAGAAAACTTTCTGATATTTTTTTGGCACTTTTGTTTTCTTAGCTTGAATCTATGTCCTCCTGTTCATGAAGTTGATGGTTTCAGGAATTCCTCTTTGTCAATTTGGTTGATTCATGTTAGTATTTTGTAAGTGGTGATCATATTAACTCTTTTTTCTGGGGGGAGCCCTGTTGGCTCCCCAGAGCTATACAGGCTGATATGCTAATGTCAGACTTTGGCATCAGTCATGTGTATGGAGTTCTGTGGCCTACCGGGGACCACGAGCCAGAACCTGGCCCCCTCAGCGACGCAAGGGGAGCAATGGCCTATAGAAATCCCTGTGTGGTTGGAAGCATTCTATGTTTGCCATCGACCGGGTTGGGCACCCAGAAAGGTAAGCGTCCCAAAACAAACCCCTATTCTGATTAAAATTGTTACCTAACGCCGAACTAGTGAATAGAACTCCCCAAAAAGAAACGAGCAAACTAGCATGACATCATATGTCACCGCGCCGCTGTCGGTGCAGCTCCCCTCTCCCCGGGAGGGGGAAGGGGGAGCTGCTACGCTCGTGGTGTCCCGTCTTCCCAGCACTCTTTGTCATATAACGCTTTTGAAACTACTGACGGTCTTGGCCTCCACCACCACCTCACCTAACTTGTTCCATCCGTCTACCACTCTGTTTGCGAAAGTGAATTTTCTTATATTTCTTTGGCATCTGTGTTTAGCTAGTTTAAATCTATGACCTCTTGTTCTTAAAGTTCCAGGTCTCGGGAATCTTCCCTATCGATTTTATCAATTCCTGTTACTATTTTGTATGTAGTGATCATATCACCTCTCTTTCTTCTGTCTTCTAGTTTTGGCATATTTAATGCCCCTAACCTCTCCTCGTAGCTCTTGTCCTTCAGTTCTGGGATCCACTTAGTAGTACAGTATGTCTTTGCACCTTTTCCAGTTTGTTGTTGTGCTTCTTAAGATATGGGCACCACACAACCGTGTGCCACGGCTTTTGTGTCCGTGGACGCGCTTTGGGTTCATCCAGTTTCCTTCTTCCCTGTGCGCAGGTACGGGTCTCTCAGGTCGTCTGCAGGGTTAATAAGTCTAGCCTCCCTGGGGTCTATCCCCATGCCTATGACGTTCGTAAGTTTGCTGCTCTTGCTGCCGCCTTTGGTAACGTGTTCTTGGCTGACAATCGGGCGCAGGGTTTTTGGCGGTCGAACAGGGTCTTGGCTACACGCTACCTCGTTAATGTTCCTGGGCCTAGTCGGCCCTGTGTCGCTTTGGGTCGGCGGCTGCAGCTTGTCTCGACTTCGAGTTGAGATGTGTTGCATCGACGGTCTCCTTAGTAAGTCCCTTTATTTCTTTTTAGTCGTTGGTGAAATAGCTCTGGGAAGCTGTAGAGACTCCTCCCCAGAAGACCAGCGTTGAATGTAATGAAATGTTATTTTCTGTGCAAGTCCCGGAGGCTCCCCAGTAACCCTCCCTCCTTCCAGTCCTTGTCCTTGTGCCTCTCTGAGGGGGCCAGGTTCTGGTTCGTGGTCCCCGGTAGGCCTAGAACTCCACCCACATCGACTGATGCCAAAATTAGGGATATCCTTATCAGCCTGGATAGCTGTGGCTTAGTCCACAAATATGGCATAGCATATAGTTTTATAGTGTATTTATTTTAATTTGTAGGTGGATGCAGACCTATATCTGGAGCAGATCAAGAAGCTGGAGTTGGGAGAAGAAAACAAATCAAAACTCATGGGCAAGATGGTAAACGAACCCGGTACTTCCCAGATGATGATCAGCATGATCTCAAGCGCATGGTCAGTGTTAAAACATAGAAAGCCATCAAAGTAGCTGTTTCTGTATTTTTGTGAATCAACCATATTTTCAGTACTGTATTTATTTTCTGCATTCATAATGGTTTAATTCAATATTTGAAGGGGTTGGGGCTAAGTAAATTTATGCATGAAGACCAGTATATTGTATTCACATCAAAATAATTGCACATACTATTCATATTCTATTTTTTGTATGTGTAACTGGTGGAAGGTAATAATACTATACCATGGTTGCATGCCTCTAGGAGCCCCACTTAGACTGGACAGTAGTGACAGTCTCGCATCATGCAGGTTGGCGCTCAATCCCCGACCGTCTAGCTTGTTTGAAACCATTCCTTTCCCTCTGTCCTATCCTAAATCTTCATCCTGATCCCTTCCAAGTGCTATATAATCATTATGGCTTGGCAATTTCTCCTGATAGTACCCTTCCCCTTGCATGCCTCATGGAGATAAAAGTTCCTGTGTACAAGTTTATGTACTTTTTGTACAGTTTGAGAGAGAAAAGGGAACATCGGCTGATGATCAAAATTCCATGTTTGAGCAAGCAGCCATGAAGAACAGTGAACGGCTCAACGATGACTACGACATGGATGACATGTTCATGAGCAAGGTGGCACTCAAAGACACGGCTGCCAAACAAGCCGAGAGAGACAGACTTAAAGCTATACAGGTATGCATTACAAAGATAGTTGTTATTCTGATATTAATATTAGCTTTTATAACCTGCACTGGAATTTAAAGGATATTTATTTTTTAAGTTTTGTGAAATTTTTCACAAAATTTAATTATTTTAGTCCCACAATTTGAATTAGGTATCTCTGGTAGGGATGGGATACCTTATGGTTTTCATAAAATTTTTGAGTTTTAATTTCACAATTTTTGGTTGCCTTGCATAATCTGGCAACCTTGCATAATCTGGCCTTTATATATCAATATGAAACTTTACAGACTTACATATGATGGTGCAAGGATTACTCCATTTCTATTGGACCACTTAACTCCTCCCTGGTGGCAGATTTTAGAACCATTTGAAAAAAATCGGGGGTTAAAACCGTGAGAGCTACAGTACTGAACAAAATATACAAAATTTATAACCATTGTCAAACCAAATTTCCTAAACTCGTGCAATGATGGAAAGAAACACCATACTCTCATTACTCTTGGTTAAACAATACCATGTGAAGTTTTGTAATAAAGCATTTATGTTTTTCTGAGGGGAGCCCCTACGGCTCCTTGGAGTTTATCGGGCTAATGTCTCTATGGTGTAGTGGTAAGACACTCGTCTGGCGTTCCGCCAGCGCTTTATCATGGGTTCATATCTTGGCCGGGGAGGATTTACCTGGCTGGGATTGGGCGCAAATTCTTAACATGCCAGTACCCATACTTGCCACCAGGTGCTAGCTGAGGTCAAACTGCACCATATACCCCTAGGTCAAAAAGGGCAATGAAAGGCAGGTAATGGGACCGGCAGTATTGAAGGCAGCCCAGAAAAGGGCATTACAGTGTATTACATTCAATGCCTAATTTTTGACCTGACTCATTGGTGCATACTTATGACTGCCTGGCAGAGGAAGCCAGCTTTGCTGTAAAGAAACGTATTAATTAAAGAACAAAGACGGAAAGGACTCGCCCATCAGAGTTTGAAGAAGAAGAAGCAGTTTAGTGGCTGGAAAATGCCCAAAAGTCGCACTAGTGTGGTGAGGATGAGGAAGACCCAATAGGTAATGAGCAGCCAACACCCAGTAGATTGCCAAAAACCCTGAGCCTAAAGATTAGCCATGGACATGTAGTATTAGCAAAGAATGCAGTAATGGCATCATACTTCCAAACATCATGAGTACGGAGATACATATTAGGTCGGCTGAACCGAATTATGGATGACCTGAGAAAGCCACATTCTACTATGAGACAGCAAGACTCTGCAGCCCATCCTTCTAAAATTATAGCAATTATACCACTTGGTTGAACATATAAACTGGACTGCTGGACCCCAAAAATTCAAATTTTTTAATATTAATTTTGTAATGGGCATGACAAAAAGCCAAAAACCAAACTTAAACATCAACATTTCCATGGAAATAAACATTCCATTCACCTGGACTGTATGGGTTTTTAAGACTGTTCATAGTCTAGTTGATAGTGCTACGGTCTCACACACATGGGGTCCACGGTTAGAGACCCATACAGTCCAGGTGAATGGAATTCCTAGGCCTAGTATAACATATATATTATATTATGCCTAAGATGCCATATTAAGCCTAAAGTTGCTTGAACAGGTTAGGTTGGTTCTTTACCGGTAGTTACACTTCCAATTTTTAGAATGCCATTTAGGCTAATTCAATAATGTGATCAAATGGTTACTATAAGTACAGTGTTGTCATTTTAGGAGGATGGTCTGAGATTCTGGAAGCCAGCCTCATCAGCAAGGGCCTAATGATCATTAATCCCCTATTTATGAATGAAAATATTTTACACACAGCTCATAACTACATATATAACTACAACTCATACATACATATACATTATATATATATATTATATGTAATATATATATATAATATATATAAATATATATATATATATATATATATATATATATATATATATATATATATATATATATATATATATATATATATATATATATATATATATATATATATATATATATATATATATATATATATATATATGTCGTACCTAGTAGCCAGAACGCACTTCTCAGCCTACAATACATGGCCCAATTTGCCTAATAAGCCAAGTTTTCATGAATAAATTGTTTTTCGACTACCTAACCTACCTAACCTAACCTAACCCAACTTTTTCGGCTACCTAACCTAACCTAACCTATAAAGATAGGTTAGGTTAGGTTAGGTAGGGTTGGTTAGGTTCTGTCATATATCTACGTTAATTTTAACTCCAATAAAAAAAAATTGACCTCATACATAATGAAATGGGTAGCTTCATCATTTCATAAGAAAAAAAATAGAGAAAATATATTAATTCTGTAAAACTTGGCTTATTAGGCAAATCGGGCCTTGCATAGTAGGCAGAGAAGTGCGTTCTGGCTACTAGGTACGACATATATATATATATATATATATATATATATATATATATGTCGTACCTAATAGCCAGAACGCACTTCTCAGCCTACTATGTAAGGCCCGATTTGCCTAATAAGCCAAGTTTTCCTGAATTAATATATTTTCTCTAATTTTTTTCTTATGAAATGATAAAGCTACCCATTTCATTATGTATGACGTAATTTTTTTAAACCTAACCTAACCTAACCTATCTTTATAGGTTAGGTTACGTTAGGTAGCCGAAAAAGTTAGGTTAGGTTAGGTTAGGTAGGTTAGGTAGTCGAAAAACAATTAATTCATGAAAACTTGGCTTATTAGGCAAATTGGGCCTTGCATAGTAGGCTGAGAATTGCGTTCTGGCTACTAGGTACGACATATATATATATATATATATATATATATATATATATATGTATATATATATATATATATATATATATATATATATATATATATATATATATATACTGTATATATACGTTAGTGATATATTACTTGTCTTATAAAAATTTATATAGTTTGCACTTTCCAGGAACACAAACGTTCTGAGCGGTCAATGGAGTCATGCCAATGGTGTTTTGATAGCAAAGATATGCCAAAACATTTAATTGTTGCTTTAGGAAGTAAGGTATGTACAGTATTTGTATTGATTATTTAACTTAGTACTGTATAGACAAAGGAAAAATGATGGTCAAGGACCATTCTTATGAATGCATTTAGCAATAATACTGTGACCTTTTACTCATAATTTCTGGGGGGAGCCCCTCCGGCTTCCCGGAGATTTCCAGGCTGATATGCTAATGTCAGGTTTTGGCATCAGTCATGTGTATAGAGTTCTGGGGGCCTACCAGGGACCATGAGCCAGAACCTGTCCCCCTTAGAGAGGCATAGGGAGCAATGGCCTATAGAAACCCTCGTGTGGTTGGAAGCATTCTATGTCTGCCATCGACCGGGTCAGGCACCCAGAAAGGTAAGCATCCCAAAACAAACCCCCTATGCTGGTGAAAATTGCTACCTAAAGCCGAACAAGTGGATAGAACTTGCCAAAAAGAAACGAGCAAACAAGCATGACGTCACATGTCACCACGCCACTGTCTGTGCAGCTCCCCCCCTCCCCGGGAGGGGGAAGGGGGAGCCCCAGACCACCATGCCGGCCATCCACCTGTCAGTTCTAAGGCTGATGCTAGAGGCTGAGGTCGTGTGCTCTGGCTCCAGTGGTAGTTACAGCACTGTACCTAGTGTGTGGTGACTGTCTTGTAGGTGGTGTGTGAGCCGGGAGTGGTTGTCCCTTCCATGTACATTGGATTGTCTGTACTCCCCTAGTTGTCCTCACCTAGTTGTGCTTGTGGGGTTTGAGCTTTGGCTCTTTAGTCATGTCACTCACCTACCATCTACATGGCCTCTGTCCTCACCTAGTTGTACTTACCTAGTTGGGTTTGTGGGAGTTGTGCTCTGGCTTTTTGGTCCCACCTCTCGCCTGTCATTCGACTTGTGTACGGGTTCCTGAGCCTACTGGGCTCTTGTCATGTCTACACTTGCAGCTGTGTGTGGAGTCAGCCACCACCACTTCCCTTCCTCATGCATTCCATTTGTCTACTACTCTGACACTGAAATACTTCTTTCTAACGTTTCTGTGGCTCTTTTGGGCACTCAATTCCGCCTGTGTCTCCTGGTGCGTGTGCCCCTTGTGTTTAATAGTCTATCTTTCTCTACCCTTTCAATTCCTTTGAGGTTCTTGAATGTGGTGGTCATGTCCCCTCTGGCTGTTCTGTCTCCCAGTGGCGTGAGGTTTAATTCCCGTAGTCTCTCTTCGTCGCTCGTACCCCTTGGTTTGGGTACTAGTCTGGTGGCAAACCTTTGCACTTTTTTCAGTTTCATCTTGTTGGGACAGGACCTACAACTCTGTGTGTTGTTGGCGTGACTTGTTGGGACATGACCTGCAGCTCTATGTGTTGATCGTGTCCCTTTCGTTCCCATTTGCTGCCTACCTTCTTTGTTCCTCATCTTCCTGGTCCACTCTGGTCCTTAGCTGCTGGTACTGGGACTGTTCTGGTCTTGTTATTGTTTTATCCTACACACTGTTGTGTGTTTTGTTTGTGCCTTTTGGCTCTCCTATTGCAGAGTTTGGGTTCCTGTTTTCCTGGCTTACCCTGCCTATTGGCATTTTCTAGGTCTCACAGTGTCCCTTCTCTAGTCTCACATTGGAACCGTAGTCTCCAATCTCCTGGCTAGCTCGCTGGCGTTGGGAAGTTTTTCTGTTCGGCAGACGTTCCATCTCCTCTTTTGCCGGCTTGGGTTCCGGCTCTACTTGCTTGGTGGTTGCATCCGAGATCTTCCCGTGGCTCCTCCTCTTCCTAGACTCGATTGGTCCATGGTTGGGCTGGTTCGGTTCTGCCTTGAGTCTCTCACCTTCTGTTGGTGGTCATGTGACTTCGTTGATGGTGTCCCACCTGCGTGCTTCTTCTTGGCGGCAGTGTGGGTTTTTTTTTGGTGGTGCTTCCTTTTTCCTTCTGTCCCTTCTTAGACATGGTCAAAGAAGAACGGCCTATTGACATAGCTCGAGTACATGGGGGGAGTTGTGTAAAACCCTGGTTTGTGCCTCGGAGAGGCTGCAGGATCCAGGAAGTTCAATAGAACTTCGGTTTCAACTCCTTTTGACCATGTTGTAGCTCAGTCGATTAAAGCAGCGTCTGGGATGCTCTCGGACGCAGGTTCGAATCCTCGTCACGGCCCTTGTGGATTTGTTCATTTGATGCATCACGCAATTGTGATTTCTGTGTGTGATGAACAACCTTCAACTTCGTACAAGATGAGAATGGACTTGGAAGAAGTGTCAATGGTACGACCGATCCTACTGGGGATTTCCAGGGCCCAGTAGAGAATATAAGCCTTATGGGAAGCCCAGCACTGGGGCCAGCTAAGCTATTAGAACCCTGTCTTTTAGAAAGCAAACTGACTACCATTGGCAGACGTGAAACCTCAGGGGCAACAGAGGTGAACCACCAACACAACCTAGGCGTGCCTAATGAGTAGCTAAGCAGACCTTTTCTGTCCATACAAGCGAAAACGTAAGAAAAGGAAAAATAAAACCCCTGAAATCACACAACTAGCAAACTAGCAGTCAGAGAGAAACATCAGCCACCGCAATAAAGTAAGCTGTGCCCCACCCTAGCCAAAAACACTACCCGGGGCAAGACGGAAAGCCCCAAGACCCCAACGCACTCCAAGGGCGAAGAAATCCTCAAGCGAAATAGTCCTCAATGGGTAGTAAGACCCTAACTCCCCAGGAAAAATAACCCTGCCAGGCAAGAGTAGTACAGTACTGTACATAGAGAGCACCTAGGGAAGGGAACCCTAGGTGCATTCAGCTCCAGTACACTGAGACACCTGGCCACAACACCACACACAGCCAGAACAGCCACACAGGGCAAAAACTGACTGCCAGCATATCAATTCAAGGACTGGTGTGGTGGGTTGCCTGCTTACCTGAGCCGTCTCCCCCCACCCCGTACGGGTGGGGAGGAATGCCGCTAATGAGTGGGAGTGCTTGTTTGTCTTATTTCTTGGGGAATTGTTTTGCTCTTTCCGGACGTAGCTCGCAGTTTTCACCAGACTAGTCAGTTTTCTTTCACCTATCTTTCTGGATGCCTTTCCCAATCGATGGCAATTATGACATACAGTACTTTAAATGTAAAGTACTCATAGGCCATTGCTCCCTGCGCCTCTCTGAGAGGGCCAGGTTCTGGCTCGTGGTTCCCGGTAGGCAAAGTACTCTGTGACTGATGACCCCAACTAATATGGTACTACATCATTTCGGATAGCTTCAGGGAACCTCCGGAGTTCACCCAGAAAATGGTGTTTCATTCATCGCTGGTTTTTTGTAATATGACTTGCAGTTAAGAAGGGTGAAAATGTTGATGAATAAGAGATTAAGGGTGTAATAAGGTACTGTCAAAGCCTTGTATGAACATTTGTTGGAAATGAATGTAGATAAAGTCACTATATGAATATTTGTGATGCAGATATACTATGTTTTGTTCCACGTGTTTGGTAGTGTTCATAACTCATGAAATTTTCATGAATATAGATTATTGCCATGAACACTGCTGCAGAGACCAATCCTATTGGAGTAAATCTAGAGTTAGTATAGAGAGAAGCTGAAGTTAAATTTAATTGAGTACTGTACTGTATTCTAATGGACTGATCTTCAGTGTTGAGAATGGAGTGTATAAATGTTAGTGTATAAAATTCTTATTTCTTGTACTCAATATTACTAGTTTTTCTTGCACTATTTTGATGTTCAAATTTACTGATGACTTGTCTAATATTTATCTCTTATAGTCATACGTGTGTCTCCCTCCTCATGAGTCTCTCACGCCTGGACATTGCCTTATTGTCTCAATCCATCATATTCCTTCTTCTGTACAAGCTGATGAAGATCTGTGGAGTGAAATCCAGGTATGTTTATTGTGTAAAGAATGTACTGTACACGTTAATACTGCTTGCCATTTATTCTGAAGATCATTCACATAATAGTCTTTATAATGTGACACGTCATTAAAATATGAACTATAGAATCTCGTTCTCCGCAGGATTTTCGCAAGTCTTTAGTAAAAATGTTTAACTCCCGGGACGAGGACTGTATATTCTTCGAGACTGTTAAAAAACTCAAGTACTATCCTCACATGGCTCTCAACTGTGTGCCTCTTCCAAAAGAAATGGGAGATATGGCTCCTATTTACTTTAAGGTAAGATTATTCAGTTATGTACACCTTGTCTTATTGTATGACTCTATACTATATTTTTGTATAAGAGTTTCCATGTTAAAGGTTTTAAGATAATATGATTGAGATAATAATATGGCTTCTACTGTCTCCACTCGATCATCCGGACTATATGGGAAGGACCCCCAGCCGGATTATCACATTTTTCGGATAATGGTACTTTTTCACCTACGAGTCCAAAAGTGACCATTTCCAACTATTTTTATACTAGTAACAACATAATTTGAATTGCCTTGCCACATACAATTATTAAATATTCAACTAGAAACCTCAACTTACCTTGTTGGTGTTCGTCTTCTTGATTGATGCCACACATCTTGAAGTTAAAAATTCTTAACAATTTACGTAACCTATACTAACACAACACTAAAATTAACACTTAAAATTACTGTACAGTTCATTAAGCTAAGTTAGTTTTGACTGCCAGCTGCTGAAGCCTCACTGGTTGAGGGCATTTGGGTTGCCTGTGAGGCCTCACTTGTTGAAGGTGCTTGCTTGCACCTCACTTGTTGAAGCGCTTGCATGCCCTCACTTGTTGAAGGCGCTTGGCTTGCCTGTGGCGCCTCACTTGTTGAAAGCGCTTGGCTTACCTATAATGCCTCACTTGTTAAAGGCGCTTGCTTGCGCCTCACTTGTTGAAAGCGCTTGGCTTGCCTGTGACGCCTCACTTGTTGAAAGCGCTTGGCTTGCCTATAATGCCTCACTTGTTGAAGGAGCTTGGCTTGCCTGTGGCGCCTCACTTGTTGAAGGCGCTTGGCTGCCTGTGACGCCTCACTGTTTGAACAACACGTAACTTGTCTTTAATTGCTAGGACAATCTTCTTCCTCTTAACACTTCCAGAACGATTGATGCTGCTACCAGACATATTCTTGGCCAAAAATGTTCAAAATTACTATGAAAATTAAGAAAGTTATTTAAAAAAATATTTCACTAATGGCGCAACACTGTGAGGCCGCACTGGTTGAGGCGTATAACTGTGACTTGTCTTTAATTGTTAGGACAACTTTCTTCCTCTTAACACCTCCAGAACGATTGATGCTGCTACCAGACATAGTCTTGGCCAAAAATGTTCAAAGTTACTATGAAAATAAAAAAGTTATTTAAAAAAATATTTCACTAATGGCGCAGCACTGTGTATAACACGAGGGACGGACGCACATGGGTTGACCAGTGTTGGACAGGTCCACTTGGGGCAGCCATAGCGTTACGTAGGCCGCCAGGAGGAAAAAAATTCACAATATTTTTGAAGGAAACTTCAGCCTGTGCACAATGCTTTTAGGAAACTTATTTATTTGTTATTACATAATTACTAGTAGTTATTTTATTTGTTTTTGGCTATGATTAATTGTTCTAAAATTAAAATTAATGGTAATTCCTGTACCCAGGTGGTCCCTCCTGACGCACCCCTCCCACCCTCCCAACACCACCCACCCACCCCACCCCCACCTACACCATGCGCCTCGAGTCTCGGGCAGACGGGATTAATACCGTATGGCCTGCCTCATGTTTTCATATACGGACAAAGGCACGATTATCTGGGGGACTGACCGGATAGTGTAATTTCTGCAGAAAACCTGCTTTAATCCGGTCCCTGTGGCTATTTTGGCCGGATATTGTGATAACTTTATCCGTTCACGATTTTGGCCGTATAAGGGCGTTTTTCGGATGTTCGAATCCCGGATAATCGCGGGGTTACAGTATTTAAATTAGTCTGTGGCATTTCAGCTGCAACCTTAAACAAGGAACTACTGTTGCCATGGACCTGACATTCCTTCTCTTTGGGTATGAAGCTCCAGGGAACCATAGGGGCTCCGCACAGAAAACCAGCATTGAATGTAATGAAATGCCATTTTCTGGGTGAGCTCCGGAGGCTCCCTGGCAACCCTCCCTCCCACCGGTCAGCATTTTTTTCGCATTGGTTGAAGCTTAGCTTCCGAACTGATGCTAGGCAGCAGTTCAGAAGCTAACTGGGGAAAGCTAACTGGAAGCTAACTGGACCTCACCGGGGGGATCCCCAGTGAGGTCCAGGGTTCCCCCCTCCCCCTCTCGGGGCGGGGAGGGCTGTGCGGACGATCGGCGCGGCAGTAAAGTGTGATGTTTGCTTGTTTCCTTGGGATTGTAGGGAGTTTCTACCTCTCTGTTCGTTTTTTTGTTTTAGTTTTTCACCATGTGGGGTTTGTTTTGTTATGCCTACCTTTCTGTGTGCCTAACCCCGGTCGATGGCAGATAAGGAAAACCCCAACCACAAGGGGGTTTTCCAGGACCATTGCTCCCTGAAACCTCTCTGAAGGGGCCAGGTTCTGGCACTGGTCCTTGGTAGGTCTGAACTCCTTAGCTAATGTCCCGGTCTAATATAACATACATTAGCCCTATAAGCTCCAGGGAGCCTCCGGGGCTCACCCAGAAAATGGCGTTTCATTACATTCAACGCTGGCTTTTCCCTTCTCGAGTTGTCCTCGGACTGGCTTGGGGGAGGAAGTAGAGTCGTTGCCTCCAGGGCCTTCATCTGGGGCGCTGGCTTCCACTGCTAGGGCATCAGTCGCACTGTTGCTGCAATTCTCAGGGAGGCAGTGTCTCTGTTTTTTGCTTCTCACCTTGTCTGCCGTCAGGCCGTGCTTAATCTCTCCTTGGAATCTGCTTAGACCCTGGCTCTTAGGTTTTCTTCGCCTTTTTGTCCATTGCTGTTTGCGGAGTCGGCTGTTACTTAGTTTCTGCAGGCGTTCCAGTCCAGTACTTGGCTGGTTCGGTCTTCTCCTCTGCTCTTTGCATCGGTGTTTATGATGCAGGTGTATCACCATTTGTGTGGTGATCATGTGGCTTTGTTGATGGTGTTCCACCTGAGAGCTTCATCTCGGCGACAGTATGAAGTTTCCAGGCAATCTTTTCACCATTTTCTCTCTCTTCATAGGTCGTCTTCTCTTTCTGATTGGATATTTTGTCCTTTCTTAGCTTTTCAGGGCCATCATTATATGCCAGATACTGTTGCCTTTTATTGTGCTGCGCTGGCGGAGCTGCTCCAGCTTGCTTTCAGGGTGGATGTTACTTCCGCTCCATTCCGTAAGCTTACTAGTGCTTTATTTCACCTCCAGCCTGCTCATGGGCTGCCTGAGCTGTCCTGGTCCTTAGACCGGGTTCTCTCTTTTCTCTCTTCCCCTCGGTTTGTGGTGGCCCCTTGGCGGACCAAGGAGTGGGCCACCAATACGTGCTTGAATGGGACACCATATTATGCTGAATCCTGTCACCTCGTATTGTGTGGTGCTGGTGGAGCTGATTCTGCTTGCGTTCAGGGTGGATGTCACTTCTACTCTGTTCTGCAAGCTTTCTCGGACATTGTTTCACCTCCAGCCTGCTCATGCACTGCCTGAGCCATCCTGGTCTTTAGACCGGGTGCTCTCTTCTCTCTCTTCTTCTCGGTTTGTTCAGTTCAGCCTCTGAACTGGAGTTGGGTAGCCGGCGCGAGATGTCTGGGACTTCTCCCTCCCCGCTCCCAGGAAAGGGGGAATTACGCAGACAGCGGTGCGGTGGCTGTGGTGATGTCCGAAGGATACCTGATCAACCAGGCTGTAACTCATACGTCAGGCTGCGAGTAGCCGCGTCCAACAGCCTGGTTGATCAGTTCAGCAACCAGGAGGCCTGGTTGTCGACCGGGCCGCGGGGACGCTAAGCCCCATTAGCACCTCAAGGTAACCTCAAGGTAACCTCAAGGTACGTCTTGCTTATTTGCTTGTTTTCGATTAGGGAGTTCTGCTTGCTAGTTTGGCTTTCGGTTTGCAATTTTTAACAAGCTGTAGTTTGGTTTGGAATTCTTATCTTTCTGGGTGCCTGAAAGGACCTGGTAGATGGCAGACATAGACTGCTTCCAACTACATGGGGGTGTCTGTAGGGCACTGCTCCTGGTGCCTCTCTGAGGGGGGGGGGACCAGGTTCTGGCACTGGTCCCCGGTAGGCCTAGAACTCCATCGATTGACTGTTGCCACGGTCTAATATACACACATCCGCCCAGTATAGCTCTGGGGAGCCACCGGGTCTCACCCAGAAAATGGCGTTTCATTACATTCAATGCTGGTTTATATGCACAAGTGTGTTTTTGTTACAATGATTTAGGGAGAATTTACAGTACATGCTTGAAATAACACTATGAAGCATATTTTTTAATCTGTTCAATAGAACTCAAATTGACAACTGTACAAAGTAATGACTATTACCAATTAGGGTAGTCAGTATTTTGTACACACGTACTGTGAACCTGCTGGACCTTTATTTTGATGATGGGTTAGAATAAAGACTGTGGCTGGAATGCTGGATAGAAAATGTTTTTGGTTCACTGTCCAACTACTTTACATCTGATGACTGAACCACACACAAGAAAATGGAGAAATGACGACGTTTCCTGTTTTGTGCAGCATAATGTACATCTGACTCATCAGTGTAGTGAATCAATTTAATACAGTGGTTACTGGCTCCCAGCAGCAGCTCATGTCTTATTCCCTTCACATCCACCTTACTCTTGAGGGTCATCAGTTCTAGCGTAGCTGGTTCATCCTTTACCCTTCTTGCTGTGTGTCTTACATGCTGCTTTAGGAAGCATTTATCTGTAGTATCTACTAAGTTCATCCTTCATGGCAAGCGTTGTATATTCTGTCAGTTTCTATGGCAATATAATCACCAAGTGTGGGGAAGATAGATGTGATGCATCAGGCAAGGCCTAGATACTAAGTCAGGAGTGCGGGTGGCAAGCAGTCAAATAATACAAACTTGATCTCCTTTGCAGTTTTTGTTCATTTTGAATTTGGGCAAGTGCTGCAATATTTTTTAACTTAACGTATCTAATTTTGTCCTAGATTCAGCTTCTTCTAATATAGTGAATTTTCATATATGTAATATAAATCTAATCATCAGAAAGCCATAATGGAGTGTGAAGCTGAATGGTCCCAAAACAAGAAGCTTGTGGATTTAAAGAATCGTGATGTCCGCAGAGCAGTACCAAAGGGACTTCCTTACTTTTTTGTCGACTTTGCCATGGATCCGGGTTTTGCTCATGTCATCGAAGATGAAAAGGATTTTCCCAACAACTTTGCTCAGGTAACAAAGAGATTATGCCCACCACCTTCTCCCCCTGTATTAAAAAGATCTAGTAACTCAATACCAGGCCATAAGTGTTTCCAATTCATATGCTTATTGCTTGTATTTTTTATTATATATATCTAGGAATTTGTTTTTTGTGACTAAGACAAATTTATTAACTTGATCTGAGCAAATTTATTTGATTTATTTATATAGACAAGAAGGTACATTGGGTTTGCTAGAGTACATAACATTAATGTTTTTACATTCTTGCAAAGCCACTAACTTGCATGGCAAACCAGCAACTGTAATATGCGTAACTGCAATTCAAATTTAACCTTTCAAATTGTCTGAAGCCACAAATTGGTGCCAAACACCCTCCTGAAACCCACGATGCAACACTAGCTAAGAGGGTTGGGAGGAGGCGGTCACTCCACTTTTCAATAAAGAGTGGCTACTAGATTCTTTCACACGAAAATCAGTTACACCAAGTTTGTTGTGTAAAGTGACAATTTACATAATTACTGTACTGTATATTGAAAATTGTTACAAATAAATTTGTGTGATTTAACCTATGCAATAAATCTAAATTTCCTAAAGTTTTTCTTCACTTGCTGCCAACATCTACTGCATAACAGTTCATGTTTTGAAGGCCAGACATCTGGACGAAAATTACAGGATGTATTAACTTTTCAAGGCCTGGGGAAGGGGGGGGGGAGGATCAGCTTCAGTTAATTTGTATTTAGAGTTTTATATTTCATCAGTTGCAGCAAAAAGGGTTAAAAGAGCAGGGCAATGCCAGTATTAACATGATTAAGACATGTGTTGAATAAAGATTAGTTTCATTTAATTTTGTATTGAATATCTTGCCATGTTTATCAATTTTTTTTACTGTTTCTGTTGCCTAAAATCTAAAAGCAAATTTAAGGTAAATCTGCTGTCACTGTTCTGCACATTTGGTGCTACATAGCCTCCCCGGCTTGGCACCTTCTCTTGGTGATTTCTTACATATTCTGCACATTGTGTTTTGGTTACTTTTCCCAATCGTAGAAAATTATCTGATAATTTGATTTTTGCTGCAGGAAATTGTTGGTGGGATGTTGGACTTGGATAACAAGTTATGGCGTAAACCACGCAGAGAAAACTTTGATGCACAGCGAAAGAAAGTTATGGAGTTTAGTCGCTGGTATAAGGAGTTTGACCCAACACAGGATGATTAAGTCCAATTTATTTTTATATTCTAGGTAATTAAGTGAAAGATAAAATAATAAAGAATACATGAATTGAAAATTATTTAATACTTTAATATACCTTTTTAAAAAGTGTTTTCTGTAGAGGGCTTTCCGAGGAAATATTAACTAGGAAAGGAGTGTTTATGTAATAGTGCTGTAATTAAACCCTTCAGTGATCGCAGCAGTTTCAATTCTTTGACATGATATTGCTGTTAAATGTCATAGCCAATCTGTTAACACTAACGTTCTGGCCCGTCAGCATGTTCACAAGCATTATCATTTGGGGCATTTCAGGGTCCCACTCAGCAGTGCATAAAATGTTTATACTCTTTTTCTGGGGAAAGACCTTCGAGGCTTCCTGAAACTATTACTGACTTGGTGCCATATTACTAGGTGCCGTCAGTTGCGGAGTTCTATTGACCTACTAGTGACCACAGGCCAGATCCTGGTTCCATCAGAGAGGCGCAGGGAGCCGTGGCCTTGAGTACTCTATTTAAAGTTAATCACAATTGCCACCACCAGTGAAGACACCAGTAGGCAAAAGAAAACAGACTACTGCATAGTTAAAAACGAGCCTGTTGCCTCCAAATTTCCAAAAGAACTCCTCCAACAATGAAAACAAACCACCAAAATTTCGGAAAATTGTACGAGCTAGTTGCCCTACCTCACCTTGGGGAAGAGTTAGGAGAACCGGAGCAGCCGGCTCGTCCCACCCATCAGTTCTATTCTGATGATGCTTGGTTGTTGGTTGTTGCTCTGGCAACACACAGCAACCTGTGTGTTTTCCTGTGAGCCCCATCTCTTTGGAGCTGGTTGCTTTGAGTGGTTCATCTGACAAGTTCTCGAGAATTGCATCTCAATGTCATTCACGTTCAGGGAGTGTCCGATGTTCCTGGCAGACGGTCTGTCCCGGTTCCGTCTTCTCCACAGAATGGACCATCGACGGCGATTCCTTCCTTTGGCTTTGCCAGACGTTTGGGCAGCTCGGATGTGGACCTCTTCACGTTGGCTTAGTTTCGGTATCTTCGTCTTTACATGACGCTGTTCCCCGACTACAAGGCCCTCATGGTGAACGTCTTTTTAGTTGGACTGGTTGAGATCGGGGTTTCTTTATCTCTTTTACTTGGTCCAGCTGTTACTCAGTGCTAGCTCATCAGGAGTCTTACAGGGGAGAGTGATTCTTCTGACTCCTTGGTGGCCAGCCCAGCCCCCAGCTGGTGGGAAATCATCATGATCTTCAGTGCAAAGGGGGTTTGTTCTTTTGGTCCTGGTGGGTGTTTTGTTCTGGTGCAGCCGGCCCCCTTTTCTGACGAAGAATGAGTCGGCTGGTTTCTGGAGGAGTTCTTTGGTTGTGGATGCTTAGTTGGTTTGGTCGAGAATGCATCATGCACTTTGTCCGGTGGCAGCTTTACGCTGCTACCTATGGGCCACCGGTTCTGTGGACTCAATGTCCACAGAACCGATGGACATTGAGTCCACTGAATCTTCAATGGACTCTTTGTGGGTTGATCTGGTTTCCATGGTCCCAAGTTCCAGGGCTCGTATTTCTTAGGTTGTCCACTGTGTTATAAAAGTTAGCTAGCCTGATATTAGCCTTTAGGAGTACGGCAAAGTTTGTTCAGTAAATTAAAGAGCTTTTTTAACATTTAAAATTGTTTATCTCTTAGCTGAACGACTAAAATTAATGTTCAAAGAAATTGTATCTATATAAATGTCTTGAAAGCATACATTTATATTTCACTATATTACATGACCGTTTGCTCTATCACTCATAGTATTTCGTATATTCAGAGGAGGAAGGTGTTTAGTATTTTGAAAATAATGAAACAACAGGACATAATAAGAAAACTTTAATCAGGCCAAGTGTCTCCATGGTATGAATCGCGTAGTATTTAGTGTTTGTAAAGGAGGAAGTGGCCTCCTGAAGTTAAATAACATCACTTTCTCTTGCTCTCAAAGCAAAAGGAATTTATTATCTATTATTAATATGTTCATATATAACATTAAAAGCAATCTTAAAATATTGGAAAAAGTTAAAACAATAAAAAAGTGTTAGAGGGCTAAAGAATCCAATAACATTTACTCAGCATAGAATATAATTAAATTTTTGTTTACATTATTCTCTTAACTTTCCATATACACAATAAACATTCACTGCCAGTTATTATAATGTTTAAATATTATTAAAATAAGAAAGCTTTGCTAATTGTTAATGTTTCTTAAACAAAAAAATGCTTTACCTATCTGGGAGGATCCCTTTTCAAAATAGTTGCCAGGGTCCAGTCGTGCCACAGGAAAATGTACCTGCGTACAAGTTCCACCCTCGCCTACTGGGAACCAGAACTAGAATCTGGCACTACTGGACAAGGAAAGAGATCAATCCAAAACAAAAAAAACTCCACCAGAAAGCACAAGTGTGACAACACAAATAGTTTGCCTAAATACTTGTGGCTATATAGTCACACTGGCTTAGTTCTTTTCCCTGATAATTACATCACCTTACTTTATTACTTGTGGGTACGTAGGCTTTCTGGTGGATGTTCTCTCTTCATTTTGGGCTGCTTGTGATCCCTAAGTTCTCCTCAACTATTAAGAGGCCCTGGTTCCCAACAGGCAAAGATGAGCCTTAGGCGCCCAGGCCTAATGCATCTCCCCAAAGTTTGGGTGTATCAGTACTTGGTTATAGGAGCTACCACGGACCTCGCCAAACAAAGGTAGCTTCATTATATTCAACTCTTATCCTGCTAATCATGGCAGTTGAAACATATCTCTAATTGAGTTTGTGCGTGCATTGCTATTATTGCGTACACTACATTTCTACAGAAATGTTCACAGCATGTATGCCGAGTATCTATCAGCAAATATAACAGTGGAAGACATTACCCCAATGTACGAGACTTAAAACTTTGCTAAGAAAATTTCAAAAAACTTAAATACGAGCCTTTCTGTTTACCTTATCATACACCTCAGGAAAAGCATTTTGGCAATTCAATTTTTCCCTCATTTTGTCATACAATGAGTGGTCAAACATCTCCCTGTATTCTTCCCGAGTCATGTATGAATCTGCATACATCATTTGGAAGCTGTGGAGAGAACCAGCATTAAAAGTATAATCATTAATTTTTAATAAATATTGTACTGTATATACAATATATTGTACACTGCTAAAAAAAAGCGATGCATGTTCTCAGTGAATGCCTATTATGAGCACTAAACTAAATATTAAGGATGCATTTAAATGTTTGCATTTTATGGTACAGTACATTGCAAAATATTGTGTATTTAATAAGCTATTAGTCAAATGTATAAAAAAACTATTAGCTAGAAAAATTAAATAAGACACTAAAGGAGACTAGCTACTGTACAGTATTTATATATGCATAGAAAGTTAGAGCACACTGGCACGAAGGCGTGAACACAAACAATAGGCTTGAACACATGCCGCAGTGAATTTGATGCTACTGTAATCATACTATAATTTACCCCCCCTTCATAACTGTCAAATTATTTTATTCATTCTTGTATGCAAATATAATATTCAACACCATTTCGTACATTATTTGAAATTAATTCATCTGCTATTCAGTATACCTCCAACAATGTGGTTAGTATTTCTCCAGTTTATTGGATATTATTCCAGACTGCTGAACATTTTGAGCTCAGATTTTAACCATTTTCAGTAGTATCTAATATGCACTTCAAAGCTTTCACATTCAACTACAATGCAACATATTTTGTTAAACATTTTAATATGTCTCTTCAGTGTTCTTATCCTACTTTAATCAATAGAACAATATCCATATACAAGAAACTTTACTGAAATTCTGGCAAAATAACTTACCAGTTTCTATTTTCTTATTGTCATTATGGCGGCAGTGACAAAAAAATCCCTACTTACCCTTTAACTTTTCTTACAAATTCCTCAATTTTGCGTGTTGTCTGAGTTGGGTCAAAGCCTTCAACGTTTGGTGTGCCATACGTCCCAATATCAACAAATAAGGCCTCTTGTCCATTCAAGGGATGAAGCATACCAGGATTTGCAGGCAATTTGAATGGACATAACCACATGGGATGTATCTGAAATTTACAAGTACTCTACTACTATATCACTGCTTCATAGACCAAATATACCATACTCTTAAAAATTGTATAGACTAAATGCATTAATTCAAATTTAACAAACACATTAGACTTTAAATATTCTGTCAAAGCCAGGGTAGTCACATTGACAAATGTTTTACATGTTACCATCATCCATCCTTTCAACATACCTTAACTTCCTTTTCAAAGACACCAAGTGCTTCCTTCAAATCAGCAAGTGGAACAAGCATATCCTGGATAAAGTGATTTTTCTCGTACAGCTCCTTAATAGCTTGTCCTTGAGTCAGCTTAAGCAGTGATACTTTAGGGGGCACCAGCCACCCGAGAAGATAACGGAATACCACATTGTTGCCAAACGGTATGATATCCTGATGGTTTGGATTAACATAAGTCATTGGCAGACTTTCTTCCCAGTTGTTTCATATGTGTTTTGGCATAATACATTTATTCTCTTCAATGGTAGAAATATTCTAGTGATTGACTAGTTTATGAATATGGGTACTGAGTTTAAACTGCAAGGTGCACTGTTAGCATGAAATGTGAAAACTAATACTGTATGCTTAATCAAATCTCATTTTGAATTTATTCACGATAACATTAATTTTACGTACCTGTATTTCCCAAAAAATAGATCTTGTGTGACGATGGTAGTAATCTCTAATTGGAATGTATTCCACTGCAGCTTCATGATTGGTCAAAAAAGTCTCCACGTGCTTAAAGAACCATGGTTTAAACCATCTCCCAATTTTGTTAAGCTAGAGAAAAAGAAGTTTGTCAAGAGAGCTGAGTGAATAGTATTTTGCATTCAAATTAATGAAAGAAATGAAAATTACAAAATTTCAATTCATTTGGCTATATAAAAATATAACTCTTAGAAACTATTTTTTTAATTTAAAATTCTTCCCAAGCCCTTTCCATCATTGCCTTTCAGTGCTATGCATGCACTGAAGTCACATGCACTGAAGTCACATGCACTGAAGTCACAGGCACTGACGTCACATGCACTGAAGTCACATGCACTGACGTCTCATGCACTGACGTCTCATGCACTGACGTCACATGCACTGACGTCACATGCACTGACGTCACATGCACTGACGTCACATGCACTGACGTCACATGCACTGACGTCACATGCACTGAAGTCACATGCACTGACGTCACATGCACTGACGTCACATGCACTGACGTCACATGCACTGACGTCACATGCACTGACGTCACATGCACTGACGTCTCATGCACTGACGTCACATGCACTGACGTCACATGCACTGACGTCACATGCACGTTACTGGTGTCGTGCCGTCCCAGCACCATGCACGCCACCACATGGTGCCATACACCATGTAAATCCTGCCACTTTGCCATACACCATGTAAATCCTGCCACTTTGCCATGCACCCTGTAAACCTTGCCACTTTGCCATACACCATGTAAACCTTGCCACTTTACCATACACCCCTGTAAATCCTGCCACTTTGCCATACACCCTGTAAACCTTGCCACTTTGCCATACAACATGTAAACCTTGCCACTTTACCATACACCCCTGTAAATCCTGCCACTTTGCCATACACACTGTAAACCCCACCCCCTTCCTACATTATGTAATTGATGTGCAATGAAGTTATTGATTTGCAAAACACTTTACCTTTATGACATTATCTTACTTGTACTGTATGTTAATGTTCATCAGTAATTATTATAGTTTCCATGTGTAGAGTTACCTGGTCAAGTGGGGCCGAAGTACACATGTTGGCAGTCATGACCACCCCAGAGTGCAAGGAGTACATTATTCCCTCCACAAACTGGTTCCCATCAACTCTACTTGTCTCTTCTGTGAAAGTGTTGACAAGGCTATCCAGGGAATAGCAAGGCTTGTATTCCACTCGGACAAACCTGTCAGTAAAGAAGTACACTAATGTAATGATGATGATAGAGTACTAGTGTAAACCCATGTGTACTAGTTTGATCATCATGCATTAAAATATGCACTCTGCTCTTAATGGATTTTTAACATTACAAGTACCCCTGTACAGTGATTTAATGAAATTTAATGTCTGTTGCAAGCAAACTAAAATGACCTGACATTCAGTCACTGGAAACCTAACCTTTATTGGCTTTGTCTAATTGTATCCAAGGAATTTTATATTAGTAATGTCAATGATAAATTTTAGTTTCATTAGCATAGTATTTAAATTCAATACACAGGATTTCAAAATTCTCATTGCAACAAACAGCAATTCCCAGGCTGGTCTCTCTTTAGTCGCCAACAATATTGCCAAGTAGGGTGGAAAGCTCATATCCCTTTCATCATTGCACATGAACAAAGAAATTGCATTAATGTGATGTATCTATGAGAAACAAACATGAAATAAAACAATTTTTTTCTCTTTGATCATTGCTTCACTCAGCCAGGGAGGTTTTCACAAACAGGTATGCCTACACCTGGTGCTTCCACTAGTGTATGTGTTGTTTGGGTGGATATAAATAGGGGCTGCCTCTTATGGGCCGACAGCCCTTCAACAGTTACCTTCATTCTTACGTTCTTCTTATGTTCCAAGGCAACTCGTGGGTATATAATGTTCCAAGTCTCATCTCTTCAGTAGAGCACCTCGTGAACACGCACTGTGCAGAGTACCAGCACCACACATACACTAGTATGAGAGCACCACGACTGCCACAGTGGTTCATTGTGTTTAAAATCAAGCTTTACTCTTTGGCAATAAATAGTGTAATTAAGAACTCTACCAAGCATTTCCCTGTCAGAGTAGTTCATTTTGCTAGTCTTTTATGCATATGAATACTGTACTATCATTTACAGTATTTAAAACAATCATTTACCTGTGGTATAATAAGAAACTTACCTCTGAGCAGGAATAATTTTAATTTCAACTGCAGTTAAAAACCCAAGAGTACCATATGACCAGGGAACAGAGTAGAACAGGTCTCTGTTTTCATTCTGGAAAAATAATTATATAAATTTCATAAAATAGATTTTTAGCTTAAACAATTATCTAGTCTTCCTCTAAAAGACAGTTTTAAAAAGTTTACTTTGTACAGTAGTTCATTAATGAATAGAACTTTACTTTTTCAAAATATACCTGCACCTTATAGTTTGATATTGCGTAACAACAGACTACGTAAAGTATGTGACACTAGAACAGTGTGAATTGCAAATAAAAGCTTAAAACTACTTGATACTGGAGCACAACATAACCCAGGAGTTCTGCAAAGTGATGCAGGATCTCACCTCTGAGCAAATTATAACAGAGCCATCTGCAACAACTAATTCATATGCTACACACGTGTGTTGAAACAGTCCCATCTTGTGTGATGATGTCTCTATGCCTGTGCCCATTACCAATCCACCTGAAGTGGATTTTTTGCAGATTAGTGTACAAAAATAAATAAGAACACAATAACACGCAGTATTGTATGAGTATGTAGAAAGTCTACTGTTGATTAGCATAATTTAAATCACCCATCAAAAGACAGATCTGGAATAATATGTATGTTAAATATGAATTCTCCTTAGGCTTTGCATATGCTCATTGGTTTACAAACTGATGCTGGATTAATCTTATGGTAATGCAGCCCATTTTCTTAGGAAATCTAGTTACAAATACCAAGGCCTGGCGTACGGCTGTGTGGTGGTGTTGGAAGCCGTTTCTAACACCACCACACAGCCGTGCAATTTGACAAAACTTTAATTTGTGTCGAAAACCAGGCACAAATTCAGAACAAAAATTATCTGAGTCAGTCAAATTCACTTAGATTCCATCTCTTATCCATGCTCTCAATGAATCTAACTGACAAGTCACCCAAACCATTTGTTCTAAAAAAAAGTAATGTGCTTTGTAAAAGCCTATGGACAATACTGTATACAAAAAGCTAAAAACCAGAGCATTTTCTGGGGGGGGGAGTCCCTTCGGCTCCCCGGAACTATCCAGGCTGATATGTATATTATTAGACTTTGGCATCAGTGTGAATGGAGTTCTAGGACTACCGGGGACCACGAGCCAGAACCTGGCCCCCTCAGAGAGGCACGAGGAGCAATGACCTTTAGAAGTGCACATTTGTTTGGAGCATTCTATGTCTGCCATCGACCTGGCAGAAAGGTAAGTGCCTCAAAACAAACACCTATTCTGATTAAAACTGCTACTGAAAGCTAACGAGTGGACAGAACTCCCCAATTGAAAAATGAGCATGACGTCACACGTGCCGCGCCGCTTGTCTGCGCAGCTCCCCCCCTCCCGGGAGGGGGAATGGGGAGGCCCAGACTCCTTGTGCCGGCTGTCTACCTCTTAGTTCTCGGCTGATGTGATGAGGTTCGGTCGTGTGGCTCCAGCTCCTGATTCTCTCCGCGTTGTGCTGTGCCTTGCGTCTAGTACTGCTGTTACGGTGGCATGTGAGCTGGGAGTAATATTCACAGGTACTCGGGGTGCATGTGCTTAGGGTTCCCTTCCCTAAGTTCCCTGTAAGTACCGCCCTTGAGGCTTGGGGTTATCTTCCACAATTCACCTTGGGGTCTACCTATGTTGGTCTTTTGCTGCTTGGTAATTGACCGCCCTGGGAGTGTTGTAGAATCCTCCTCCTCCTCTGTTTACCTTGGGGTAAGTGGTAGTTTCTGGACGGGGGGGGGGGACCCCTACAGCTACAATACAGTACTGTATATATATATATATATATATATATATATATATATATATATATATATATATAATATATATATAATATATATATATATATTATATATATATATAATCTTGAATGAGGACTGTTGTTAGCGTATGGAAGACGGTGAGGAGGAGGAGGAGAGGTGTTAGTGTTTGGAAGGAGAGTTCCCTTCCATTATAACATGAAGCAGTGATGACTTTACTGGGGTACTCTCTCTAAGTGTTGCCTGCATACCACTAGGACCTGCTTGTTGCTCGCTGCTTGTTTTTCTCACTAAAAACATGTCTAGCGACACTTGTCTGAAGTGAGACATCACATTGTCATTAATAAAGGTTAACACAACGGCCTGCTACAGCTTGGATTTGGATGACAACTTTTCAGCAAAACTTTGCAATTCTTCCCATAGTTCACATTTTCTTAATAAATGAGTAAGGGACATCTTCTACTCTACATCAACAACTTGTACCATTTTCATGTTTACGAATGATCTCTCGTTTTTCCTCTATGGTCATCCTCACATGTTTTCTTAGGTTGAACCCTACCACTTACTTTCTTGGGACCCATGGCATATATAATGATTACTTTTATGTTCAAAAAACAAAAACACAAAAATAATGATCTTCTTTACCAGCAGGATCGTCACTGTGGGCGGCTATGGAAAACTGAGGCGGGTTCGGCCGTGCCGCCAGGAACCACGCGATCGGTCGACCCATACGCGTATCATATTGCATTTTCCGAATGAAATTTACGTCGTAACTCGAAAAATTCGTAAGTATGGGCAGTCATAAGTCGAGGTGCCACTGTATAGAACACACACACTTTATAACACCCGATTTAGACCTTGCCACAAATGCCTCATTACCATCGTGTTCACACCTTTCACCACCCTCGGGATGGATTCGAGAAACAAGAAAAACTAAATTACATTTTAGTAATGGTAATCATATAAAAATGTGACTTACCAATAGTTAGATCATCCATCTCTGGAACAACGGGAATAGTCCAGCCCACATCAATAAGGGCACGAGTAAGTTGACCCATTGTTACAAGTGGCTCACACCGAACAGTCTACGGTTTCCACAACAAAGTTAATTTCTTAAAAACACATTGTCAATTATGCATTTCATACAAGTCATCCTTAAAGGACAGTATAATTATCAAATATATTTTTGGACATTGATATTCAGGTATTTTATATATTGCTTTTGTGTCATAGATTTAACATGAACATTAATAAAAATGATTATTAATTAATTTTTCTAATTATTATTATTATTTAGTAGAAAAATGATTACTGGAAGAACATTACAAAATTTGATGGTGTGTGGGAAGACAGAGTAAGATCACCAATTATAATTGATGTTGGTTTTGATTCTTAGTGTGAAATGTATGGCAAATTTAAGGGTGTTGGTTTGACTAAATGCTTCCTATGCTACCCATCTAGTACAGGAGATGTATACCCCCATGAAAGTAGGCAATGTGGTAATAATTAAGTGCAAAAAGGGAAATGGTACAAGAGAATTTAATTCACTACTGTAAATAAACATTACTTTGTAAACTTGTGTGACTGAGCTAAATGCAATGCTGGGCTTGTACCTCTTTAAACATGGTTCGAGTCACACTTTACTTAAGTTTATTAATAAAATGCTCTATATAGTAGGGTATACAATAAAATTTTCCACATATTCACTTACCATTTTACATATATCAATCTCCAAGATGTCTACCATGTTTATTGCAACCTTGTAGAATTTTTTCTTGTAGGCTCCCTCTCTGAAGCTTATTGTCTGCCACCCCGGACGAGCAGTGCACATGGGGACATCCTGCCCACTTGCATGCCATTCCCTCACCTTCGTGAAAGGCCATATTCATATTTAAATTGTTTTCACACAAAAATTTAAATAGCCAGGATTTGAAAAAAACAATTTAGTGAAAGTTTCAAATAAATAAAATATACCTTATTAAAAGTTTCAAACATTTGACTTGTCATTACTTGATAAATGTAATAGTAATATTGATTTTTATGCAATATTTCATAGCTTCAGTCTTGCCTAAAGCATTTCATACTACAATATGGACTCTATAATTGTATACAGTATTTGTTACATTTCTTTATTATGACATAAATATTTAATCAATATATTCAGATAAAATGTTAAACTAATTACTATGTAACTATTGTTGTATAGTAAAGTAGTGTGTTTGGACTGGACAAACCTGTCTCTGTACATCCTTGACCCGGCTCTCGTGGTGCCGGGGAGCAGAGCTGAGTCTGAAGACGAGCCACGACCGAGTGTAGTAATAAATATCATAAAAGAATGAAGCTGGGAGTAGGAAAAATATCACGATCACCCACCTGCAACAATAAGAAATTAAGCGTCTGAAAAAAACTGATCTCCATTCTGAAGTGTGTAGACTACACAAAAGAACATATGTGAATATTACAAATAAACAAGAGCACATACCTAACAAATTTGATTAATGTACTGTAATAATTTGTAATTGTGATAGTCATTACTAAAATATATAAATTTTCTTGTGGGGGAGGTCCCTTCGGCTCCCCGGAGCTAACCAAGCTAATATGGATAGATTAGACTTTGGCATCAGTGTGAATGGCGTTCTTAGGCCTACCTTGAGGTTACCTTGGTGCTTCCGGGGCTTAGCGTCCCAGCGGCCCGGTCGTCGACCAGGCCTCCTGGTTGCCGGACTGATCAACCAGGCTGTTGGACGCGGCTGCCGGCCTACCGGGGACCAAGAGCCAGAACCTAGCCCCCTCAGAGAGGCACGAGGAGCATTGGCCTATAGAATTGAACATATGATTTGGAGCATTCTATGTCTGCCATCCCTCGCGGTCACTTGTCCCTCAATAGAATTCTTGGTGACTCGGACACTTTTGATATCGTTCGCATATCAAACTTTTGATAAACGTTTGATATGCGTTTCTGTTCTCGTATTGGCATCCTTGGTGATATTTAGCGCCCTCTGATTATTCCGCACATTTGATGGTGCTACATAGCCTTCCCGGTTTGGTGCCTTCTTTTGATAATTACTTACTTATGTCTGCCATCGGCTGGATCAGGCACCCAGAAAGGTAAGCGTCCCGAAACAAATCCCTATTCTGGTTAAAACTACTACTAATATCTAAACGAATGGACAGAACTCCCCCAAATGAAAAAGAGCATGACGTCACATGTGCCGCGCCGCTTGTCTGCGCAGCTCCCCCCCCCCCTCCCGGGAGGGGGGGGGAGCCCCAGACCCCTTGTGCCGGCTGTCCCCTGCTTGATACCTGCTTGATGGGGTTCTGGGAGTTGTTCTACTCCCCAAGCCCGGCCCGAGGCCAGGCTTGACTTGTGAGAGTTTGGTCCACCAAACTGTTGCTTGGAGCGGCCCGCAGGCCCACATACCCACCACAGCCCGGTTGATCCGACACTCCTTGGAGGAAACAATGTAGTTTTCTCTTTATCTCCACGGTTGTTCCGGAAATATTTCTGATGCTCGCTGGGAGGACGTTGAACAACCGCGGACCTCTGATGTTTACAGTGTTCTCTGATTGTGCCTATGGCGCACCTGCTTTTCACTGGTTCTATTCTGCATTTTCTTCCATATCGTTCACTCCAGTACGTTGTTATTTTACTGTGTAGATTAGGGACCTGACCCTCCAGTATTTTCCATGTGTATATTATTTGGTATCTCTCTCGTCTCCTTTCTAGTGAGTACATTTGGAGAGCTTTGAGACGATCCCAATAATTTAGGTGCTTTATCTCACTTCAGTTCTCGGCTGATGTATATAGCAAATGGTCGTGTGACTCCAGCTCGTGATTTTGTGCTTCAGTGCTGTACCTTGTGTCTAGTGCTGTCTTACGAGGTGGCGCGCGAGCTGAGAGTAATCTTCACAGGTACTCGGGCTGCATGCCCTTAGGGTTCCCTTCCCTTAGTGCCTGTAAGTACCACCCTTGGGGCCATCTTCCACAAGTCACCTTGGGGTCTACTGCTGCTTAGTCTTCTGGTGCTCGGTGATTAACCGCCCTGAATGTTCGGGGGGGGGGGGGGTCATCCTCCCTTGTTTGCCTCGGGGTGCGGGGTAGTTTGCTCTGGTAGGGGCGCGGGGTACCGCACAGCTAGTTATCACCTATTATTATAGTGGCTGGCTCTCTTCCGCCTGGGTACGTTCACCTCTTGCGGGTTTTTTCTTTTGTTTTTGTCTTCCTACCTTGTTACGTTTAGGCCGGAAGAGAAACAATCTTCGTAAACACACAGTTTATTCTCAACCACAACAACAATGACGTTACAGGTATACGTTGCATAACTTACGATTTACAAAGTTATAAACAAAAGAGCATCTGCTCAAAACATGCTACACTTAACGTCTGTAGTACTTAACCCTAACATTCCTCCCCTTTTAGTTAAACTCTACCCCTACAGGTTAAGTTTATCAGGCGGTCGTATGATTCCTCCTGATTTTCTCAACTGGGGCTCCAGACCTGTTACTTCTGGGAACCTTCTTCTGAATTACTAACTGTAGAGTCCATAGGGTTAACTGTATCCCCATTACCCTCTGCTGCCCCTTGCTCTGCCTCCCTGTCTCCTGCAGGTGCTGCTTCCCCTTCATTATTAGGATGGGTATCACTAGTTGCCCCCCCCCCCCACCTGAAGGGTCTTCAAAACTCCGTGAACCTTGGCATGAGTTGATCTGCATGCCTTTTCCAATTAATGTTCCCAAAACTCTGCACTTGCACGATGAAATTCCTGCGTCTCAAGACTTCCCTAATTTTTCCGTCTACCCAACGTTTTCCACTTCCAAAATTCCTTGCATATAGTGCATCCCCCTCGTTAAACAACAATTCCTCTCCCTGAGTCAACTGACTGGTCAAGCTAGTTACCGATTTCTCTTTATCTGGATCTGTCTTTACTGCTTCCATGTGCACTTTAAAGTGCCTATTAAACAGAAATTCAGGAGATTTACCAGTAGTAGAATGAACACTTTTCCTTTGATTATATAAAAATCTACAAAGCCTTGTATTAATAGCACCTTCCGTAAACCGCTTTAACCCTTCTTTCAAGGATCTCGCTGCTCTCTCCGCTAGACCATTCGAAGAAGGATTATAGAGGGCAGGTGTTACATGTTTAATACCATTTTTTTCTAAAAGAAAAATCCTCCATTTCCCCAGAAACAATACAAGGATCATTGTCTGACACATCAACCTGGAGGTTGCCAGACTGTGAGAGGAGACGGCAGCCCCAGGCCGTACTACACACCGCTGGCCATGACCCCACTGACAGTATCAAGGATATCTACACCGCCCTCTCCATTGTGTAGGAAATACTGACGTGTATACAGGTTTGTTCAAAGTTTAGCTGAAAACTAAATATTCAGGAATATTATGAGGAGAGGGGACGAGAACTGTCTTATCCGAGACGGTTCCGGCTTCGTCTCCCCGTGGAGGCCAGTATAGAGATGATGGCAGCGGTAAACTTAGACAGTCTGCACGAAAACATCAAAATCAGATTTGCTAGTATGAGGTGGCATTATTTAGGTAGTTGTTGTTGTTGTCAGAATCACAACTTTAGTAAACAAGTTTACAGTTTTACCTAAACAGAGAAACAGTAAGTCCTAAGAGAGGGTTGTTGTGCTGACCAAGTCATGCACATTACCATATCTCTAATATTACTTTGTAAATATAAAAATGTTATTTGCGTTGCTAATATGTATATAGTTCTACTGAACTGCATGTATTTAAGGTACTCAGTAAATGTTAAGTCTTAATCAAATTAATCTTTGCTCTATATTTAGCGTAGTTACTGCATCGAGCAACCTTAACGTTTTCTTTATATACGAGTATCACAAGTCTACGGTATTGATGACTCATGTTTCACTAGACACACTTGGTCACTCCGGATAATTACTGCTGGGTCTGGTTAGTAACTGAATAGGTGAGCGTGCTCACACTCAAGCTACAGCTTAATCGAGCTTACTCTCCCAAAACACACGTAAAAGCGAATATCAATATTAAAAACAAATATATTTTGGTTTCAATTATTACTATCCTCATTAAGTTATATTAATACGTTTCTAACATCGGGCACAAACCCTCAGAATTACTTGTTTTAAGTAACATTAACGAAAACATGTCTTTCACTCACTCTTTAGTGAAACTGAAAAGAACTATTTGGTTCGTCATGAGTGACATTTGGCACTAGCAAGCAGGAGACCAACAGCAAGTCATAAGAGGGCACTTGCAGCACCGACCCACCAGTGGGACGTGGTGTGGGCGGAGCTTGGCAACAAGCAGCTGGGCGGGTCGTTACCAGGCCCCGCCCACTCAGGCCCCGCCCACTCCAAATGGCGTCCAGGTGGCGGGGTGGCAGCAACCTCTCGCCTGCTGTGCTGTCCATCTTGGGCTCCTGCTAAATGTCACGTCACCGTGCCAGTGCCACCCAGTATACTCGCCCAACTGTGTACCTATACCTATAGCGACTCTCGTATTAAATTACCATCTATATATATTATATTATATTATATTACATATATATATTAGTTGCAACTGACGTTTTAGGAACTATTCAATTAGCGTGAAGCACAGGGAACACTAAAGTGTGTACATGGAATGATTAACGTCTCGGACAGAGTGTCGTCTGATGGTAATCTTGGGAACAAAGTCCACAACTGACCAATATCTTCCTCAGATAACAGTATAGACCCCGCGGCCACAGTTCTTATATATTATTTATATATATCAGACCGTCTCTACGTGCACAAGTCGGGAAGATTATGAAATCCCGCAATAGTATAGTCGGGTTTACTCTCGACTCACAATCGGGAATTCCGGGCTCGAATCCCGGGTGGGACAGAAATGGTTGGGCACGTTTCCTATCACCTAGTGCATCTGTTCACCTGGCAGTAACTATAGGTACCAAGGAGTTAACCAGCTTGTTGAGTTGTGGAGTTGCATCATGATGTATTAACGAATTCCATTCGTTAATACGAATGTCTGTCTCCCTCGACAAAACGAATTATTATTAAACTACTATAGCCTATAGGTAATAAGTTATGGGAATAGTGCAAGTGCAAGAGGAAGTGAGAAGGGTAAAGACCTATAAGCAAATCCCCGGTGGAGGGGGGAAACAAATGGGCAGAGTTTCTTTCACCCTGATGGACCTGTTCACCTAGCAGTAAATAGATATCTGGGAGTTAGACAGCTGCTACGGGCTGCTTCGTGTGTGTGTGTGTGTGTGTGTGTGTGTGTGTGTGTGTGTGTGTGTGTGTGTGTGTGTGTAGAAATTAGGATTAAGTGCTTGCCCAAAACGCTATGCTTGCTAGTTGCTGTACTAGAATGTAAGAACTCGTGTGTCTATAAATAAATAAAAATACATAAAAAACAATATTATCCAAAAGATAAGATTGGTAGTTATTTTTAGCTACTTGCAAGTTTTGCTTATATTTTAAATGTTAATTGTGTAAATTTTTGCAAGTTTCCCATCTAAAAGTATATTATTTTTATAAAATATAATCCTATACAGCTATACTGACAAAAGTCAGAATTTGTAAATTATGCAGTAACATTTTAGGAACTATTCATTTAGCGTGAAGCACAGGGAACACTAAAGTGTGTACATGGAATGATTAACGTCTCGGACAGGGTGTCGTCTGATGGTAATCTTGGGAACAAAGTCCACAACTGACCAATATCTTCCTCAGATAACACTATAGTCCCCGCGGCCACAGTTCTTATATATTATTTATACATTTTCTGTGCTTGAAAGAAAATCATCTCCATTGGATGGGGCATTAATTTATTATACTAAAATTTAGTATTAATAATATTGACATTTATTAATTATAATTAATTACAGCTTAGTTACTTTCATGCACCTAGCACTCGTACATTCTTCCCCTAACTCGTCGAGCAGTGTGAATTTATTACTTAAGTAAACATTAACGTAGTCTCAATTAATAATGTATTAAATGAGTTACAGAAGTTAACTAAGCTATGTATACTAAGTGTAAGCCTAACACTTTGGGGGGTTCTGACGGAGCATGCCCCATAAAATAAAGCAATAAAACATGTCAAAGAACAATTTATCAAATAATTGAGATAACTAATCATGTAGGGAGTAGTTAAGGGTGACCGATACTGATGCCGTAAGTGACCCTAGTTGTTGCGGACACAGCCCAACGCAACTCAATAGGCAGATGTTTTTCTCCCATACGGAAACTTTGCCCGCTTGTCTAAAGCAGGGTCATGTCTTGGTGTATACATTCGTTTTTCACAATAGTTTTTGTTTATTTGCTAAAAAGTAGGATATATCGAGAAACGATTTCAATATTTAATTTATCCTTTTGTTTCATAAGTCAATTTTTATAAGTAGAGTTTTGCGAATGTCGCTTAAAATGTAAACGTTTATACCATTACATGAACAAGATTCTATGGCTTAAATATTTCGCTCAATTGGTGAGGTAAGTGGTTGGACTTACTTCCGGACTTGCAGCTCTGCCCGTAGGATGTGTATGGCGAGACCACTGTAGACCCGCCTCACCACTGTGGTAGACCACCTACCCCTAGACTTGCTCTGGTACTCGCCCACGCAAACCTATCACGTTATCCGGGTAATCTCCTTGAAGGTGGCGCTAAAGTCTTCAAATATCGCCGGAAAACATAACGCGAGACGACTTTTACAGGAAGTGAGAGGCGTGGGTCAACTGAAGGTTCAACTACTAGGCTAATATCAATCTTATATTGAATATAAGGCCCAGAAATGAACAATAACCTTGACAGTGATCGTATGGGCTTATATCTTGATGAACTTACCATCGAAAATAAAGATGAATCTACCTACGATTGTCCTATACAATAGGTTTATATTTTGCACATATTATTAGTTACTGTATAGTTTAATTAGTTTGTAGCGGTGGAATGGTGGTATGATGGGTTCAGGAGGTAGACTCCAACTTTTCTATGATAAACTCAGACCCAAACCCACAAACTCTATATAATGTTGTAAATAACGAATTAAAAATGTCCACTTATGGATGGCAACCAACAAACTCACACTAAACATAAAAAAAGACCTACTACATCTTATTTGGCAGCGAATCATTAAATGAAATTCAGCTTCAGATAGACAATGTTAATGTCAGCAATAAGTGATGAAAAGTTCCTTGGCCTATACTTAGACACGAGACCCAACTTCAGCACCCACATACAACACATAGCCAAAAAAGTCTCAAAAGCTGTCGGTAAACTCTTTAAAATCAAATATTACGTTCCAAACTCTGCTCTCCCCTCATTATACTACGTGCTACTCCATCCGTATCTTACTTAAGGTATCTGTGCATGGGGTTCAACCACTGTAAACTACCTCAAGCCCATCATCACCCAGGAAAAATCTGTTATTAAAACAATAACAAACTGTGTTTTCAGACGACACACAGCCCCTCTGTTTAAGTCCCTAAACATGCTAAAACAAACTCACTCCAAACCTTCTATTGTACCATTCACATGTACAAAACCTTGTTCCTAAATGCAAATTCTGATCTGAAACTCTTCCTTGACCCATAATAGTATAATAGAATAATAGTAATAAAACCCATAATCACCACACCAGAAATAATTATATCTTTGATATCCCCAGAGTCAAACTAAATCTGTGAAACCACTATGCTAATTAGGGGACTTAGTCTACTGAACTCACTCCCTAACGAATTCAAAAGCTGTCCAACCATCGCCTTATTCAAAAGTAAAACCAAAAAGTACCTAATTCCACCCACATAGTTTATCACCTAATGCTTCAAACTCGTACTGTATCTTGTGCTACCCAACCCCTCCAATATATGTGCCTAAGACATACAACTTCACCATTGTAGTCACTGCTATCATCTTATATCATCGTTGTTATGTTGGACGCAAATTGTACACCAATGTGTCTATTAAGAATACACAAATTATGCCACAATGTACCTGTTGATAATCCTCAAATTTTACTACAAATTACCTACTTAAAATTATCTGTTAGATTAAGGACCTGCCCGAAACTCTATGCATGTTGTTGGCTTTACAAGAATGTAAAAACATCAATGCTATGTACTCTCATAGACCCAATTTTGTGAATATATAATAATATATATATATATATATATATATATATATTATATATATATATATATATATATATATATATATATATATATATATATATATATATATATATATATATAATGTGTGTGTGTGGCTTCAATGCACAGCAGTACAATTATATAATTATAATTCATAATTATGTCTTATTAAACAACTTATTCACAATACAAACAAATTAGCTCCCTCGCACCTTCACTCAGAGGGCGACGTTGGTGCCCACTGGCCGAGTAGCTTATTTGTTAAGCACAGAGTTAAATAAAACCAATATCAACGAAATAATACTATGTAAATATTAGCATATAATTGATGAGAGTAGGTTGAGTAAAGTAGGAGAGAGGTGTGTGGCCCAGGCTACCTATGGTGTGGCAGATGTGAGAGGAGACCTACCGGTAGTGAAGCAGGAGGTACTCCAGCCACCCAGCACTGGCAGCCCGCGCCATTGTTACTGTCTCCCACTATTGTGTGAGGGCCGCAGGCGCTCCTGGTATACTCTGCTGCCCCTCCTACACCCACACTCACCGCGCACCCCTCTCCCTCACGGTGTCCCCCCACGGGCACCCTCCTCCCTCTCTCTGTCCCCCCACAGGTACCCCCTCTCCCTCACTGTGTCCCCCCACAAGGCACCCCCCTCCCTCACTGTGTCCCTCCACGGTGCACCCCCCCTCCCTTACTCAAATTCAAATTCAAATTCAAATGTTTATTTAGGTAAGGTACATACATACAAGAGATTTTACAAAGAGTGATGGATTTATAGGTAGAGCTAGGACATACAATGTCTAAAGCCACTATTACGCAAAGTGTTTCGGGCAGGAAAAACTTAAATGACTAAAGCTTAATACTAATTGAGCATAAAGAGTAGAATGAAAACAAGAAATGAAAACATAGCTGAAAAAGCAGCACAAATACAATTCTGTCGACAAACAGCGCTCTTTAAAAAAAAAAACAGACATTGGTTGACAGTAGAGGGTAAGGTAGGTTACAGGGAATTTATTAGGTATAGCTTCGTTTTTATCTTAAACTGGTTGAGAGAGGTACAGTCTTTAACATGGTTGGGAAGGTCATTCCACAATCTGGGTCCCTTGATTTGTGGAGCATTTCTAGTTTGATTAAGCCACCCAAGAGGTGGCACGGGCATGAATAGCCCGTAAATACTGCTCTCGTAATATTATTCAGGGGGTGGGGGAACTATCAAGTGAAAGCGCCAAGCAATTACGACTATATAGCACTCGGAAGGGATCAGGATACGGATTTGGGATGGAACGGGGGAAAGGAATGGTGCCCAACCTCTTGAGCGGTCAGGGATTGAACGCGGACCTGTAGGAAACGAGACCGTCGCTCTACCGTCCAGCCCAAGTGGTTAAGCGTAATATTATTAAAACAACAATTTATGCATATAATAACAGCATTTCACACTAAAAATACTTGGATATATTGAAATTTGGTAGTGAATTCCATTCTAGGAATCTCCTATGACTAAACTGTACTTTTTAATAATTTTTATGCACTTACTACTTATTATTAAATTATTAAGTACTTACTATAATAATTAAATAAATTATTTTATTTAATATTTAAATTAAATGATAAAATAATAGGTAATAATAAATCATTGTGTAGGGGGACAGGCAGCCAGTGTATATATACATGTTAGGCTTACACCAAGGTGCCACAAAGGTGCCAAATTAAAGACTGGGTGGTGCCGGGGCGGGCCCAAGGGCTGCTGGCGGCCCTGGCCAGGCTGAACTTCCGCGCCCTTATAATCACCATTGTTTAATAATCTTCACAGGGAGAAACAACTGTTAATATAGGAATAGTTTATTACAACATACACGGTAAAGAAAACAGCTCGGAAACTATGGAAATAAACCTGCCGAAAAAACATTACAGTCCACTTCAACCTTACCTTGAAGTTACCTTGAGGTGCTTCCGGGGCTTAGCGTCCCCGCGGCCCGGTCGTCGACCAGGCCTCCTGGTTGCTGGACTGATCAACCAGGCTGTTGGACGCGGCTGCTCGCAGCCTAACGTATGAGTCACAGCCTGGTTGATCAGGTATCCTTTGGAGGTGCTTATCCAGTTCTCTCTTGAACACTGTGAGGGGTCGGCCAGTTATGTCCCTTATGTGTAGTGGAAGCGTGTTGAACAGTCTCGGGCCTCTGATGTTGATAGTTCTCTCTTGAACACTGTGAGGGGTCGGCCAGTTATGTCCCTTATGTGTAGTGGAAGCGTGTTGAACAGTCTCGGGCCTCTGATTTTGATAGTTCTCTCTTGAACACTGTGAGGGGTCGGCCAGTTATGCCCCTTATGTGTAGTGGAAGCGTGTTGAACAGTCTCGGGCCTCTGATGTTGATAGTTCTCTCTTGAACACTGTGAGGGGTCGGCCAGTTATGTCCCTTATGTGTAGTGGAAGCGTGTTGAACAGTCTCGGGCCTCTGATGTTCATAGTTCTCTCTTGAACACTGTGAGGGGTCGGCCAGTTATGCCCCTTATGTGTAGTGGAAGCGTGTTGAACAGTCTCGGACCATTGATGTTGATAGTTCTCTCTTGAACACTGTGAGGGGTCGGCCAGTTATGTCCCTTATGTGTAGTGGAAGCGTGTTGAACAGTCTCGGGCCTCTGATGTTGATAGTTCTCTCTTGAACACTGTGAGGGGTTTGCCAGTTATGCCCCTTATGTGTAGTGGAAGCGTGTTGAACAGTCTCGGGCCTCTGATGTTGATAGTTCTCTCTTGAACACTGTGAGGGGTCGACCAGTTATGTCCCTTATGTGTAGTGGAAGCGTGTTGAACAGTCTCGGGCCTCTGATGTTGATAGAGTTCTCTCTCAGAGTACCTGTTGCACCTCCGCTTTTCAACGGGGGTATTCTGCACATCCTGCCATGTCTTCTGGTCTCATGTGGTGTTATTTCTGTGTGCAGGTTTGGGACCAGCCCCTCTACTATTTTCCACGTGTAAATTATTATGTATCTCTCCCGCCTGCGCTCAAGAGAATACAGATTTAGGCTCTTTAGTCGGTCTCAATAGTCTAGATGTTTTACTGAGTGGATTCTAGCAGTAAAGGATCTCTGCACGCTCTCCAGGTAAGCAATTTCTCCAGCTTTGAAAGGTGCTGTCATTGTGCAGCAGTACTCCACTCTAGAGAGCACAAGCGTTTTGAAAAGTATCATCATCGGTATAGCATCTCTAGTGTGAAAAGTTCTTGTTATCCAACCTGTCATTTTTCTTGCAGTTGTGATGGCTACTTTATTGTGTTCTTTAAAGGTAAGGTCTTCTGACATGAGTACACCCAGATCCTTTACATTGCCTTTTTCGTTCTATGTTATGATTTGCCTGAGTTTTGTACGTGGTTTCCTTTTTTATATTTTCATTTTTTCCGTAGCGCATGAGCTGGAACTTATCTTCGTTAAACACCATGTTATTTTCTGTAGCCCATAGAAAGACCTGATCTACATCTGACTGGAGGTTTGCCATGTCCTCTATGTTGCCTACTCTCATGAAGATCCTAGTGTCATCTGCAAAGGATGATACAGTGCTATAGGTTGTATTCTTGTCTATGTCCGATATGAGGATGAGAAAAAGTACTGGAGCAAGCACAGTACCCTGGGGGACTGAGCTCTTCACGGTTGATGGGCTGGATTTTATTTTGTTGACTATTACACATTGGGTTCTGTTGGTCAGAAAATTGTAGATCCATCTGCCTATTTTCCCGGTAATTCCTTTTGAACGCATTTTATGTGCAATAACGCCATTATCACATTTATCAAAAGCTTTTGCGAAATCTGTGTAAATTACATCAACGTTTTGTTTGTCTTCCATAGCATCTAATGCCATATCATAGTGGTCCAGCAACTGCGACAGGCAAGAGCGCCCTGTTCTGAAACCATGTTGTCCGGGGTTATGGAGATGCTGTGATTCCATGCATTTTGTGATCTTACTTCTTAGCACTCTCTCAAAAAATTTTATAATGTGCGATGTTAGTGCTATCGGTCTGTAATTTTTTGTCTCTGCCTTATTTCCTCCTTTATGAAGTGGTGCTATCTCTGCTGTTTTTAGTATATCAGGAATAACGCCAGTATCTAGGCTTTGTCTCCACAGAATGTGGAGGGCCTGCGATAGTGGTTTTTTACAGTTCTTGATGAATATGGAGTTCCAAGAATCCGGGCCTGGTGCAGAGTGCATAGGCATACTGTTTATGGCTTCTTCAAAATCTAGTGGGGATAGGGTGACGTCTGATATATGATTTGATGTTGGTATCATATCCATGAAAAATTCATTTGGGTTATCAATCTTTAGTGCGTTTAATGGCTCTCTGAAAACAGAGTCGTACTGCTTCCTCAGTAGCTCGCTCATTTCTTTGTTGTCATCGGTGAAAGTTCCATCTCCCTTTCGCAGGGGCCCGATACTAGATGTGGTTTTTTATCTTGATTTTGCATAGGAGAAAAAATATTTCGGATTTCTCTCTATTTCACTGATGGCCTTTTGCTCTCTTTGCCTCTCCTGGGTTTTGTATGATTCTTGTAGCTTGAGTTCAATTGTTTCTATTTCTCTACCTAACCTTCTTCGCCGTTCTTGAGATAAGGTGCGACTCTCAAGTTGTTCCGCGATTCGTTTTCTTCGCGGAACAGTTCAAGTATGTTTATTGAGACAATAAAAAAATACATCTCAAAGGAATAGAGTAGCTTAGGCTATTTCTACCCCCCCCCCCCCTCTACTTCAAGTCCCTCAAGGGGCGCACAAATTCAGTGAGTACAAATACACAAATCATAATACAAGTGTGTGTGTACTCACCTAGTTGTGCTTGCGGGGGTTGAGCTCTGGCTCTTTGGTCCCGCCTCTCAACCGTCAATCAACAGGTGTACAGATTCATGAGCCTATTGGGCTCTATCATATCTACACTTGAAACTGTGTATGGAGTCAGCCTCCACCACATCACTTCCTAATGCATTCCATTTGTCAACCACTCTGACACTAAAAAAGTTCTTTCTAATATCTCTGTGGCTCATTTGGGCACTCAGTTTCCACCTGTGTCCCCTTGTGCGTGTTCCCCTTGTGTTAAATAGACTGTCTTTATCTACCCTATCAATTCCCTTCAGAATCTTGAATGTGGTGATCATGTCCCCCCTAACCCTTCTGTCTTCCAGCGAAGTGAGGTTTAATTCCCGTAGTCTCTCCTCGTAGCTCATACCTCTCAGCTCGGGTACTAGTCTGGTGGCAAACCTTTGAACCTTTTCCAGTTTAGTCTTATCCTTGACTAGATATGGACTCCATGCTGGGGCTGCATACTCCAGGATTGGCCTGACATATGTGGTATACAAAGTTCTGAATGATTTTTTGCACAAGTTTCTGAATGCCGTTCGTATGTTGGCCAGCCTGGCATATGCCGCTGATGTTATCCGCTTGATATGTGCTGCAGGAGACAGGTCTGGCGTGATATCAACCCCCAAGTCTTTTTCCTTCTCTGACTCCTGAAGAATTTCCTCTCCCAGATGATACCTTGTATCTGGCCTCCTGCTCCCTACACCTATCTTCATTACATTACATTTGGTTGGGTTAAACTCTAACAACCATTTGTTCGACCATTCCTTCAGCTTGTCTAGGTCTTCTTGAAGCCTCAAACAGTCCTCTTCTGTTTTAATCCTTCTCATAATTTTAGCATCGTTCGCAAACATTGAGAGAAATGAATCGATACCCTCCGGGAGATCATTTACATATATCAGAAACAAGATAGGACCGAGTACAGAGCCCTGTGGGACTCCACTGGTGACTTCACGCCAATCGGAGGCCTCACCCCTCACCGTAACTCTCTGCTTCCTATTGCTTAGATACTCCGTTATCCACTGGAGCACCTTACCAGCTACACCAGCCTGTCTCTCCAGCTTATGTACCAGCCTCTTATGCGGTACTGTGTCAAAAGCTTTCCGACAATCTAAAGAAAATGCAGTCCGCCCAGCCCTCTCTTTCTTGCTTAATCTTTGTCACCTGATCGTAGAATTCTATCAAGCCTGTAAGGCAAGATTTACCCTCCCTGAACCCATGTTGGCGATTTGTCACAAAGTCCCTTCTCTCCAGATGTGTTACCAGGTTTTTTCTCACGATCTTCTCCATCACCTTGCATGGTATACAAGTCAAGGACACTGGCCTGTAGTTCAGTGCCTCTTGCCTGTCTCCCTTTTTGTATATTGGAACCACATTCGCCGTCTTCCATATTTCTGGTAGGTCTCCCGTCTCCAGTGACTTGCTATACACTATGGAGAGTGGCAAGCAAAGTGCCTCTGCACACTCTTTCAGTATCCATGGTGAGATCCCATCTGGACCAACAGCCTTTCTAACATCCAGATCCAGCAGGTGTCTCTTGACCTCCTCTCTCGTAATTTCGAACTCTTCCAAGGCCGCCTGGTTTACCTCCCTTTCTCCTAGCACAGTGACCTCACCTTGTTCTATTGTGAAGACCTCCTGGAACCTCTTGTTGAGTTCTTCACACACTTCTCTGTCATTCTCTGTATACCTGTCCTCGCCTGTTCGAAGTTTCAATACCTGTTCTTTCACTGTTGTTTTCCTTCTGATGTGGCTGTGGAGTAGCTTTGGTTTGGTCTTGGCTTTGTTTGCTATATCATTTTCAAAACTTTTCTCTGCTTGTCTTCTCACCCTGACGTACTCATTCCTGGTTCTCTGGTATCTCTCTCTGCTTTCTGGTGTTCTGTTATTCCGGAAGTTCCTCCACGCCCTTTTGTTCAGTTTCTTCGCTTCCATACATGCCCTATTGTACCATGGATTCTTCTGTTGCTTCTCGGATTTTTCCCTTTGGGCCGGGATGAACCTGTTTACTGCCTCCTGACCCTTTTGGGTAACATAGTCCGTCATACCCTGTACAGACTTGTCTCTGAGGTCTGTGTCCCAAGGTATTTCACTTAGGAAACTTCTCATCTGTTCATAATTCCACTTTCGGTATGCCAGCCTTGTGTGTGTGTGTGTGTGTGTGTGTGTGTGTGTGTGTGTGTGTGTGTGTGTGTGTGTGTGTGTGTGTGTGTGTGTGTGTGTGTGTGTGTGTGTGTGTATGTGTGCTCACCTAATTGTGCTTTCGGGGGTTGAGCTCTGGCTCTTTGGTCCCGCCTCTCAACCGTCAATCAACTGGTGCACAGATTCCTGAGCCTACTGGGCTCTATAATATCTACATTTGAAACTGTGTATGGAGTCAGCCTCCACCACATCACTTCCTAGTGCATTCCATTTACTAACTACTCTGACACTGAAAAAGTTTTTTCTAATGTCTCTGTGGCTCATTTGGGTACTCAGCTTCCACCTGTGTCCCCTTGTTTGCGTCCCTCCAGTGTTGAATAGTTCATCCTTGTTTACCCGGTCGATTCCCCTGAGGATTTTGTAGGTTGTGATCATGTCCCCCCTTACTCTTCTGTCTTCCAGTGTCGTAAGGTGCATTTCCCGCAGCCTTTCCTCATAACTCATGCCTCTTAGTTCTGGGACTAGTCTAGTAGCATACCTTTGGACTTTTTCCAGCTTCGACTTGTGCTTGACAAGGTACGGGCTTCATGCTGGGGCCGCATACTCCAGGATTGGTCTTGCATATGTTGTGTACAAGATTCTGAATGATTCCTTACACAGGTTCCTGAACGCCGTTCTGATGTTAGCCAGCCTCGCATATGCCGCAGACGTTATTCTCTTTATGTGGGCTTCAGGAGACAGGTTTGGTGTGATATCAACTCCTAGATCTTTCTCTCTGTCTGTTTCATTAAGTACTTCATCTCCTATTCTGTATCCTGTGTCTGGCCTCCTGTTTCCACTGCCTAGTTTCATTACTTTGCATTTACTCGGGTTGAACTTCAACAGCCATTTGTTGGACCATTCACTCAGTCTATCTAGGTCATCTTGTAGCCTCCTACTATCATCCTCTGTTTCAATCCTCCTCATAATTTTTGCATCGTCCGCAAACATTGAGAGGAACGAATCTATACCCTCTGGGAGATCATTTACATATACCAGAAACAGTATAGGTCCAAGTACTGACCCCTGCGGGACTCCACTTGTAACGTCTCGCCAATCTGAGACCTCACCCCTCACACTGACTCGTTGTCTCCTGTTGCTTATGTACTCCTCTATCCACCGGATTACCTTCCCTTTCACTCCAGCCTGCGTCTCCAACTTTCGCACTAGCCTCTTGTATGACACTGTATCAAAGGCTTTCTGACAATCCAAAAATATGCAGTCTGCCCACCCTTCTCTTTCTTGCCTTATTTTTGTTACCTGGTCGTAGAATTCAAGTAACCCTGTGAGGCAGGACCTGCCATCCCTGAAACCATGTTGATGCTGTGTTACAAAGTTCCTTCGCTCCAGATGCTCCACTAGTTCTTTTCGCACAATCTTCTCCATCAGCTTGCATGGTATGCAGGTTAGGGACACTGGCCTGTAGTTCAGTGCCTCCTGTCTATCCCCTTTCTTGTATATCGGGACTACGTTAGCTGTTTTCCAAATATCTGACAGTTCCCCTGTTGCCAGTGATTTGTTATACACTATGGAGAGTGGTAGGCACAGTTCTCCTGCTCCTTCCTTTAGAACCCAAGGGGAGTTTCCATCTGGGCCTATAGTCTTTGTCACATCCAACTCTAGTAAACACTTCCTTACTTCCCCACTGGTAATCTCAAACTCTTCCAGTGGTTCCTGGTTAGCTATTCCCACACTTACCTCTGGAATTTCTCCTTGCTCTAAGGTGAAGACCTCCTGGAATTTCTTATTCAATTCCTCACACACTTCCTTGTCATTTGTAGTGAATCCTTCCGCCCCTATCCTTAATTTCATAACCTGTTCCTTTACTGTTGTTTTTCTCCTGATGTGGCTATGCAACAATTTAGGCTGAGTCTTTGCCTTGCTTGCGATGTCATTTTCGTATTGTCTTTCTGCCTCTCTTCTCATCCTGACATATTCATTCCTGACATTCTGGTATCTTTCTCTGCTCTCCAGTGTCCTGTTATTCCTATATCCTGTGTGTGTGTGTGTGTGTGTGTGTGTGTGTGTGTGTGTGTGTGTGTGTGTGTGTGTGTGTGTGTGTGTGTGTGTGTGTGTGTGTGTGTGTGTGTGTGTGTGTTAGTGTGTGTTAGTGTGTGTGTGTGTGTGTGTGTGTGTGTGTGTGTGTGTGTGTGTGTTTTAGTGTGTGTTAGTGTGTGTTAGTGTGTGTTAGTGTTAGTGTTAAGCCATCGCCCATTGTCAGAACAACTGCACTTCCAGCTGCACCCGTGGGGCGGTGTAGGGAACCATCAGGGTATATGATTTGAGAGAGAGAATACTCTGTGGACAGATCATCAATATGGCTTAAGGCGTTGAGCTTTGCCTCAAGATGAAGCTTGGGCTGATCTCTAATTTGCTTCTTGGGTGGAAAGGGAGGGATTAAAACTGGAAAGGGTGTAACCTCCCACGGTGCAGGAAAGTGCCGTTGTTGTTTCTCCTGGTACAAATCATGAACCTGATACATTCTGAGTTGAGTTCCAGTTTTTGTTATCCATTTGGAACAATGCTGATATTCAATAAATTCTGGAGGGCTTCTGTGCAAAGGTTAGGATGTAGGATGAGTTAACCTAAGCATTTTTATACCAATTTGACAGTTAATTTCAATAACACGATCAACAACGCTCGGAATATTAAGTTCCTTTCTCATATTAAGTATCTTTGTGGTACGAGGGCACTTAAGGATTATCCTCAAGGCTTACAGTATGGTGAAATATCTGACAATTCTAACAAAGCCTGTTTAATTTTCCCGGCTCTTATAGTAAGTCAAGCGAGGAGAAAAATTCTTATAATATATACATATATATATATATATATATAAATTATCCACTGTATATTAATTGATTTTTTAGTTTTATAGATATGTTGTAATAGTTTTATTAATAGGTATATATAGTTATTTAATTTATGTTGAAGCAATGTTTGGTGATTTGACTTTGTTTACATTTTGAACAAGTTTGGAGGGTGTTATGTGTTGATCCTGGGAGGAGGAGGAGACGTGACAGGCCGCTCTAGGCCGCTGTGGATCTGGTAAACATGGCCATGGCAGACCAAGACCCCACCAGTCTCAACAATGTTTTAATCGCGCTTAAGCAGAGTGAGAAACTGAAACACTGGGACAAGCCTCCCAGGGAGTTTGGCCCAGACAACCCTGAGGTTAGTTAGTGTCTTGACAAGCAAAATCAAAATGTAGAAGCGATCTATTTAATTAAAAAATTATGTATTTTGCATTTAATATACTGTATAATAATTCATGCGATATCCAGTACAGTATTACTGTTAAAGTTCAAGCAAGTTTATTTCTGTACATCCCGAAAGGATAGCTTTTGGCTGTTTCTTCCCCTCTATTTCAGGTCCCTCAAGGGGTTTGGAAGTCCATGCAGTATTCAAATGTTCATATTGTATATTACAAATACATTTACAATAATTCATTAGTTATCATATAGTACATGATACAAACTATGTTACAAGAATTCAGACACAGACACTGTTACACAGACTCAGACACATATCAACACATATCTCTCAGGCAGCTATCCAAACTCTCTTCTCCTTTCACCAGTCAGCCCGACAGATGTTCTGTCCATCATACACTCACTAAAAACCAAAGCTGGGAACATCAGTGAAATCCCATCCATTGTATACAAGAGCGCCTCCCACGCCCTTGCGCCACCTATAGCTCTGCTGTTCAACAAATCCCTTGAGTGTCATACCTTTCCTGATATCCTTAAAAAAGCAAGAGTAACGCCAGTTCATAAAGGATTCAATCCGGCAGACATAAACAATTACAGAATAATATCGAACCTACCCATACTATCAAAAAATATTTGAAAAAATTATCTACAAACAGCTCTACTCTTATCTCGTAAAATTCGACATTCTTAGCCCCTGTCAGTTTGGCTTCCGCTCCCAAAAGAGTACCAACGATGCAATTATTAGTCTCCTTAATATAATTTACTCAGCCCTTGACAAAAATGAGTTTCCGATTGGACTCTTCATTGACCTGAGAAATGCCTTTGATACTGATAATCACAATTACCTCTTACGTAAACTTCTTCATTACGGAATCCGAGGCCATGCACTGGACTATATCCAATCCTATCTTGGTGATAGACACCAATGTGTAACCATTAATAATATACCCTCTCCCACTCTACCAATAACCGTTGGCGTGCCACAGGGCAGCATCTTGGGACCTCTCCTGTTTCTTATATACAGTACATCAATGATCTGCCTAATGTCTCTAACATTCTGAAACCTATTTTGCTTGCTGATGATACTACTCTCATCTACTCTAACCCTAACCCACATACACTAAATAATGTTGTTAACATCAAAAGATGAAGAAATGATGACGCTTTGATCCATCCTGGACAATGGTCCAGGACGGATCGAAGCGTCTTAGTTTCTTCATCTTCCGACGTGTGGTTTGGTCATCGTATCTTCAGTCACGTTATTGTGACTCGTCATCTACCTTGGGAAAATTGCAGTTGATATTACCATTGCAACTGTTGAAATAGGCTCATTGATTTCTTCTCGTTTTTACTCTTCCTCTTAATGTTAATAATGTTAAATTGTTTCCTTCTAGGACTCCGATTATAATAGGAACGGTTTAAAAGATGTGGGAGACTTCAGCAGTGTTACCGTCTCGCCTGGATTTTGTTTTGGAGAGAGCCAAGTCAGTGAAGAGGAATCCAAACCTATCACTCCTGAATCTGAAGTGACCTGTGATACTGAGTTCAGGTTAGACAGCTGATAAGTGGTAGTATGGAAGAACTATTATAATGGTGAACACATCTTTGCAGAATTGTGTTGTACGAATGAACAATATTCATCTTATTGGTTATTTTTATTGTGGATTTGATATTTCAGAATGGTCTGTTGCTAATTATCAGAGTACTCTACCTGGTTAAGTACTGTAGTGCACTTACTTCTAGTTACTGTATTTTATTTCATAAATTTTGTAGTCTTTTAAGTCCCCGTGGTGAAGTGGTAAGACACTCGCCTGGTGTTTCGCGAGAGCTTTGTCCTGACTTCGTATCCTGGCCGGAGAGGATTTGCTGGGTGTCAATCCTTAACTGTAGCCTCTGTTTACCCAACAGTAAAATGGGTATTTGGTTGTTAACAAATTTGGCGGGGTCGTATCCTGGGGGAACATGTGATTAGGGAGTTGCCCGAAACACATGGATGGGTGTTAGTGGCTGTTCAAGAATGTACGAACTCTTGTATATATAGGGGGGTACCACCACTGGTGCAATTATAGGGACCCACAGCCTCAGAGAAGGGAACACAGAGCACTCGGGGAAAAACTTGACATTTAACTCTGAATACGAAAAAGTGTTCACTTCTCCTACCACCCCCTTTTTTTTTTTTTATGATGATGTACACTTTATTATGCTTATTATACTGTAGTGCACAGTATATTATTATTATATATTATTATATTATATCACACTTATTATACTTATATTATTTATTATACTCTTGTATATATATATAGAAATAAATTAAAAAATAAGTGATTAGAAAAGTGAATGATTTTTTCAGATTTATGTTTCTTTAAAAGTTTGTTGTAAAATATAAGAATGGTATCCAATACACACTGGCATCATGGTACGGTATCACACATGGTAACTAATAATACACAGTGGTATGACTCGCTTAGGGTGCTAGAGGCCCAGGTTCATCATCTACCTTTTTTAGACAATATGGTTTTCGATCTGGAAGATCCTGTGTAACAAATTTACTCAGTTTCTATGATCGAGCCAGAGATTTTGCAGGAAACAGATGGTTGGGTTGACTGCATCTATCTGGACCTAAAAAGGCTTTCAACAGAGTTCGACATAAGAGGTTGTCTGGAAACTGGAACATATGGAGGGGTGACAGGTAAGCTTCTAACATGGATGAAAAATTTCCTGATAGAAAAATGAGGGCCGTAATCAGAGGCAATGTATCGGATTGGAGGAATGTCGCAACTGGAATACCACAGGGTTCAGTTCTTGCACCGGTAATGCTCATTGTCTACATAAATGATCTACCAGATGGAATACAGAATTATATAAACGTGTTTGCTGATGATGGCAAATGCTTGATAAGCATTTGCTTACCAACGCTTTGTGATGATGGTGAGATAATAGGTAGTAGGGAAGATAAGAAACCTAGATGATTGTCATGCCCTTCAAGAAGACCTGGGCAAAATAAGTACAGTATATGGAGCACCACTTGGCAAATGGAATAATGTGAATAAATGCCATGTTATGGAATGTGGAATAGAACATAAACCCCACACAACCTATAAATTATGAGAAATCTTTAAAGAATTCTGACAAAGAAAGGGATCTAGGGGTGGTTCTAGATTGAAAACTGTCATCTGAGGACCACATTAAGAACATTGTGTGAGGAGCCTATGCTACAATTTCTAACTTCAAAATTGCTTTTAAACACATGGATGGAGAAATACTAAAGAAATTGTTCACGACTTTTGTAAGACCAAAGCTGGAATATGCAGCAGTTGTATGGTGCCCATATCTTAAGCACATCAACAAACTGGAAAAGGTGCAAAGACATGCCACTAAGTGGCTCAAAGAACTGAAGGACAAGAGTTACGAGGAGAGGTTAGAGGCATTAAATATGCAAAAATTAGAAGATAGAGGTGTTTATACTCAATTTGTATGTCCGTTGAGACACAACCAATCACAGGCAAGTATGCCTCTGACGTCATGCCAGACAGACAGTCACCAGCCGTGCTCCGAGCAGGCGCAGTTCTCCCGACAGACTCAGAGTAGGTGGACCTCGGTTGGCCAGTTATACACCTTGTTGTCTCGGTCAATAAATATACAGAAGTGCTTACTGTGTCTACATTCAACCCCCGCAAGGCTACGAATAGAAGAGACGATATGATCATTACGTACAAAATAGTAACAGGAATTGATAAAGTTGATAGGGAAGAATTCCCGAGACCCACAACTTCAAGAACAAGTCATAGATTTAAACTACCGAAACAAAGCTGCCAGAGAAATACAAGAAAATTCACTTTTGTAAACAGAGTGGTAGACGGTTGGAACAAGTTAGGTGAGAAGGTGGTGGAGACAAAGACCGTCAGTAGTTTTCAAAGCGTTATATGACAAAGAGTGCTGGGAAGACAGGACACCACAAGCATAGCTCGTGGTATCTACCCGCTGGGTCGGGTGTGGCTTCGTCAGCTGTTCGGGTTCCGTTGGGATGTCCCTTCTGCCTCTCTTGCAACCGCTAGGTTTGGCCTCCTAAGGCTTTGCGTTGGTTGCTGCATTACCAGCTTCCTCTTTGGGTTTCGGGGTTTAATGCCTTGGCGCCTACCCGAGCCCTCAATCGATGTGTTCCTGGATGCATCGTCTCTTGGCTGGGGCTTTGTGACCAGTGCTCGCCTGACCGGCCAGGGGCGATGGGGTCCATCCTTCCATAGGGCTCGCTGCACAGTGTGGAAGTTCGCAGTTGTGTGGATGTCGCTCCGGAGGATTCGGATCACTTGTGGATTGACGATCCAACTCCAGTCGGACTGTTCCCCAATGGTTCCTTTCCTGTACTGCGGGGGTTCGATGCGGTCCTTGGCTTGGGGCTGGTCTCTTCGGGTGACTCGTCTGCTGACTTTTTGGGGTTTGGCTTTCCTGGCCGTTCACGTTCGGGTTGGTGTCCATAGTCCTGGTGGACGGCCTGACCCGCTTCCTTCCCTTCCACGGAGTTAACAGTCAGCGCCGGCTCCTTCTGTTGGCTCTGCCAGACGCTCAGGCCTCCGGATGTGGCCTACTTCGTGTCAGCAGGGTCGTAGCATTTCACGGTATTCGTGGAACCCTTCCCCGACTGAGAAGATGCCTTCGGGCAGGACTGGGGGTTCCCTGTTCCTCTTCCCCTCGGTTCTGCTGTTGCTCTGGGTCCTGGCTCGCTTGGGACTTACCACTGGAGAGTTGTTCTTCTGGCTCCTTCGGGGCCGGCCCAGCTTTGGTTTCAGGCGCTGCTTGCTCAGTGTCCGAGGGTCACTGAGCAAGGTGACCTTTGGCACCTTGCGTGACACCGAAGGTGTCCGAGGGTCTTCCTGCGGCTCTGCCTCTTTCAGCGGATAAGCCCAGCCCATTCCGAGGCTGATTCGTTCTTCTCTTATTCGAACAAACGAACGAGCCCCCTGTATTATAGTGAATTGATTGCTCTGTGGTGACTTCAGTTAGACTTGCCATCATCTCCTTGCTATAAATGTGTGACAGGACCACTTACAAAGATACTTGTCATGATGTGGATAAAATTCATTGGAAAGCCTACCTTGAGGCTACCTTGAGGTGCTTCCGGGGCTTAGTGTCCCCGCGGCCCGGTCGTCGACCAGGCCTCCTGGTTGCTGGACTGATCAACCAGGCTGTTAGACGCGGCTGCTCGCAGCCTGACGTATGAGTCACAGCCTGGTTGATCAGGTATCCTTTGGAGGTGCTTATCCAGTTCTCTCTTGAACACTGTGAGGGGTTTGCCAGTTATGCCCCTTATGTGTAGTGGAAGCGTGTTGAACAGTCTCGGGCCTCTGATGTTGATAGAGTTCTCTCTGAGTACCTGTTGCACCTCTGCTTTTCAACGGGGGTATTCTGCACATCCTGCCGTGTCTTCTGGTCTCATGTGGTGTTATTTCTGTGTGCAGGTTTGGGACCAGCCCCTCAATTATTTTCCACGTGTAAATTATTATGTATCTCTCCCGCCTGTGCTCAAGGGAGTACAGATCTAGGCTCTTTAGTCGGTCCCAGTAATTTAGATGTTTTACTGAGTGGATTCTAGCAGTAAAGGATCTCTGCACGCTCTCTAGGTCAGCAATTTCTCCAGCTTTGAAAGGGGCTGTCATTGTGAATCAGGACTCCACTCTAGAGAGCACAAGCGTTTTGAAAAGTATCATCATCGGCATAGCATCTCTAGTGTGAAAAGTTCTTGTTATCCAACCTGTCATTTTTCTTGCAGTTGTGACGGCTACTTTATTGTGTTCTTTAAAGGTAAGGTCTTCCGACATGAGTACACCCAGATCCTTTACATTGCCTTTTCGTTCTATGTTATGATTTGCCCGAGTTTTGTACGTGGTTTCTGTTTTTATATTTTCAATTTTTCCGTAGCGCATGAGCTGGAACTTATCCTCGTTAAACACCATATTATTTTCTGTAGCCCATAGAAAGACCTGATCTACATCTGATTGGAGGTTTGCCGTGTCCTCTATTTTGCCAACTCTCATGAAAATCCTAGTGTCATCTGCAAAGGATGATACAGTGCTATAGGTTGTGTTCTGGTCTATGTCCGATATGAGGATGAGAAAAAGTACTGGAACAAGCACAGTACCCTGGGGGACTGAGCTCTTCATGGTTGATGGGCTGGATTTTATTTTGTTGACTATTACATATTGGGTTCTGTTAGTCAGGAAATTGTAGATCCATCTGCCTATTTTCCCGGTAATTCCTTTTGAACGCATTTTATGTGCAATAACACCATGGTCACATTTATCAAACGCTTTTGCGAAATCTGTGTAAATTACATCAGCGTTTTGTTTGTCTTCCATAGCATCTAATGCCATATCATAGTGGTCCAGCAACTGCGACAGGCAAGAGCGCCCTGTTCTGAAACCATGTTGTCCGGGGTTATGGAGATGCTGTGATTCCATGTATTTTGTGATCTTACTTCTTAGCACTCTCAAAAATTTTTATGATGTGTGATGTTAGTGCTATCGGTCTGTAATTTTTTGCCTCTGCCTTATTTCCTCCTTTATGGAGTGGTGCTATCTCTGCTGTTTTTAGTATGTCAGGGATAACGCCAGTATCTAGGCTTTGTCTCCACAGAATGTGAAGGGCCTGCGATAGTGTTTTTTTACAATTCTTGATGAATATGTAGTTCCAAGAATCCGGGCCTGGTGCAGAGTGCATAGGCATACTGTTTATGGCTTCTTCAAAATCTAGTGGGGATAAGGCGACGTCTGATATATGATTTGATGTTGGTATCATATCCATGAAAAATTCATTTGGGTTATCAATCTTTAGTGCATTTAATGGCTCGCTGAAAACAGTCGTACTGCTTCCTCAGTAACTCGCTCATTTCTTTGTTGTCATCGGTGAAAGTTCCATCTCCCTTTCGCAGGGGCCCGATACTAGATGTGGTTTTTGATCTTGATTTTGCATAGGAGAAAAAATATTTCGGATTTCTCTCTATTTCACTGATGGTCTTTTGCTCTCTTTGCCTCTCCTGGGTTTTGTATAATTCTTGTAGCTTGAGTTCAATTGTTTCTATTTCTCTACCTAACCTTCTTCGCCGTTCTTTAGCCAAACATATGTTAGAAATACTCTGTGGACCATAATGACTCTTGACTTGGGGAGCATCCAAATGGCTTTATCTCAGAAAGTAAAGCAAAGCTCAAAGTAGGAAATGATTAGCCACTGATAGAAAAAATATTGTGGCAAGAAATATAGCTGCAGTTTTTTTTTTTTTTTTTTTTTTTATTTTTTTTTTTTTTTATTATTTTCTACCACAGACGTGGCCACACATTTACAATGCTAACCAGCATATATACATTTTCTTCTGTCCTCCATGGACAGGGTTAGAGAAGTGTTAAACATACAGTTCAAGGGTTTATTGAACACTCAACCACAGAAGGTGATTCGGTGCTTTTAAAATGCTAAGCTAACCTACATACGTAAATACAAAGATACACAGATTTACGTACGCCCTACATAAAGTATTAGATGTAATTACCTAAGTGTAATTACCTAAGTGTAGTTACAGGATGAGAGCTACGCTCGTGGTGTCCCGTCTTCCCAGCACTCTTTGTCATATAATGCTTTGAAACTACTGACGGTCTTGGCCTCCACCACCTTCTCACTTAACTTGTTCCAACCGTCTACCACTCTATTTGCGAAGGTGAATTTTCTTATATTTCTTCGGCATCTGTGTTTAGCTAGTTTAAATCTATGACCTCTTGTTCTTGAAATTCCAGGTCTCAGGAAGTCTTCCCTGTCGATTTTATCAATTCCTGTAACTATTTTGTATGTAGTGATCATATCACCTCTTTTTCTTCTGTCTTCTAGTTTTGGCATATTTAATGCTTCTAACCTCTCCTCGTAGCTCTTGCCCTTCAGTTCTGGGAGCCACTTAGTAGCATGTCTTTGCACCTTTTCCAGTTTGTTGATGTGCTTCTTAAGATATGGGCACCACACAACAGCTGCATATTCTAGCTTTGGCCTAACAAAAGTCATGAACAATTTCTTTAGTATATCGCCATCCATGTATTTAAATGCAATTCTGAAGTTAGAAAGCATAGCATAGGCTCCTTGCACAATATTCTTTATGTGGTCCTCAGGTGATAGTTTTCTATCTAGAACCACTCCTAGATCTCTTTCTTTATCAGAATTCTTTAAAGATTTCTCACATAATATATAGGTTGTGTGGGGTCTATGTTCTCCTATTCCACATTCCATAACATGACATTTATTAACATTAAATTCCATTTGCCAAGTGGTGCTCCATATACTTATTTTGTCCAGGTCTTCTTGAAGGGCATGACAGTCATCTAAATTTCTTATCCTTCCTATTATCTTAGCATCATCAGCAAACATGTTCATATAATTCTGTATACCAACTGGTAGATCATTTATGTACACAATAAACATCACTGGTGCAAGAACTGAACCCTGTGGTACTCCACTTGTGACATTTCTCCATTCTGATACATTGCCTCTGATTACTGCCCTCATTTTTCTATCAGTCAGAAAATTTTTCATCCATGATAGAAGCTTACCTGTCACCCCTCCAATATTTTCCAGTTTCCAGAACAACCTCTTATGTGGAACTCTGTCGAAAGCCTTTTTTAGGTCCAGATAGATGCAGTCAACCCAACCATCTCTTTCCTGTAATATCTCTGTGGCTCGATCATAGAAACTGAGTAAATTCGATACACAGGATCTTCCAGATCGAAAACCATACTGTCTGTCTGATATTATATCATTTCTCTCTAGGTGTTCTACCCATTTAGTTTTGATTAGTTTTTCCAATACTTTCACTATTACACTTGTCAATGATACAGGTCTATAATTGAGGGGGTCTTCCCTGCTGCCACTTTTGTAGATTGGAACTATGTTAGCCTGTTTCCACCCGTCTGCTACGATTCCTGTACACAGGGATGCCTGAAAGATCAGGTGAAGTGGAATGCTGAGCTCAGATGCACATTCTCTCAGAACCCATGGTGAAACGCCATCTGGGCCAGCTGCTTTGTTCTTACCGAGCTCCTTGAGCATTTTTTCCACTTCGTCTCTAGACACCTCTATGTGTTCTATGTTGTTCTCTGGAATTCTTATTGTATCTGGTTCCCTAAAGATTTCATTTTGTACAAACACACTTTGGAACTTTTCGTTTAGTGTTTCACACATTTCCTTTTCATCTTCCGTGAATCTATTTCCCATTTTCAACCTCTGAATATTATCCTTTACCTGCAATTTGTTGTTTATGAATTTATAGAATAGACCTGGTTCTGTTTTACATTTGTCCGCAATCCCTTTTTCAAAATTTCTTTCTGCCTCTCTCCTCACTGCCGTGTAGTTGTTTCTCGCATCTTTGTATCGCTGGTATGTTTGGGGGTTCGGCCTCTTCCTGTATTGATTCCATTTTTGTGTCTTTCGGTCTCTAGCCCTCTCGCAATTTCTATTGAACCAATCCTGTTTCCTAGTTCTGCATCTCTGTTTTGGTATAAATTTTTTTGTGCCTTTATCATATATTTCACAAAACTTGCCATACATCTCATTCACTTCCTTGCCTAGCATCAAGTCTGTCCAATTATACTCACTAAAAAAATTTCTAAGGTCACCATAATGTCCTCTCCTGAAGTCTGGTTTTTCAACTGCTTCAACCTCCTTATTTTCTTCCAGCTTATAACGCATTGCATACTTTATTCCCAAAAAGACATGGTCACTTTTACCCAAGGGAGGAAGGTACTGAATGTCAAATATCTCTTCCTCCTTCCTGGTAAATATCAAATCTAGCATGGAGGGAACGTCCCCTTCCCTCATCCTCGTAGCTTGTTTAACATGTTGATACAAGAATGTTTCCAGGATGAGGTCTACAAATTTACAGGTCCAAAAATCTTCTGTTTTAGCTTCATATGCTTCCCAGTCTATGGATTTCAAGTTGAAGTCACCGACTATCAACAGTCGTGATCTATCGTTATCCGCTCTCGCTATAATCTCTCTCATTATTGTTATAAGACCTTCACGTTTACTATCTAGCTCCTCCTTTGACCATGTGCTGCTTGGCGGTGGACTATATGCATTTATCATCATTAGTTTATCATCCTCATAGCAGATCTCTAGTGCTATTATGTCAACTTCTTGTGGATTGGCAGTCATTATTTCCTTCACCTTTAGGTGTTCTTTTACCAGCACAGCAACGCCACCGCCTTTCCTAATTTTTCTGTCCCGTCTCCAAATTGAGTAGCCCCTTGGGAATATGACCTCATTTAAAATTACATCTTCAAGTTTTGTCTCCGTGAGTGCAACAATGTCTGGTGTCTGCAGCTGTATTACATCACTTAACTCCAGTATCTTCGATCTCACTCCATCTATGTTGGTGTATGCAATCTTCAGGAACTTGTTCCCCCTCTCCTTATTCTTCACTCCCCCTCTCTCTATTGATTTTGTTGGTTTGCCTTTATGTACCACTTTACTGGTTTGCCTACCCCTATCACTTTGTAGAAAAAAGAATTTATTTCTTCTTCATTCCTGCTCTCATTTAAATGTTTTGCCTCGGCGAGGTTCAGTTTCAGCTTCTCTCTATCTTCTTTTGAAAGATCTCGTCTTAACGACCACCCTTTCCCATCCTCATCCCTTTGCAATTTTCTAGCATTCCTTAGTACTTCTTCCATCTGTTTGGCACCGTTTAGGGTGATCCTCAAAGGTCGATCTTTCCCTTTTACGTACCTGCCTATTCTCCTGTAGTCGCACACATTCTCTCTGTTTGTAAGACCTTCCACGAGGCCAACAATTTTATCTACTACTTTAGCTTCTTCTACAGCTCTTTCTGACCTAGATGTTATCGCCTTTTCTTTGCAGCCAAAAATGATCAGGGACTTACTCCGATCAACTGTGTTTTGCACCAACTTCGGGTTAGATGCCAATTCTTTTTGATGTGTCTTTTACATAGTGTCATTAATGTACATTCACAAAGGTGAAATGTAATTCTGATCAGCTTCCATATTTGCTTTATACCCATACATATACATACACACACACACATACACATACATATATACACACATACATGCATTCACATACATTTGTCTCATTTACCCTGACAGGGTGAGGTAGCTGATAAAGAAACTAGTGTGCAATTAAGCACTTAATCACTGAAGGTGATGAAGGTGCTTTTACAAGCTCAGGTTATATAGTTACATCACATACATACATTGTATGATTGATACATTACATGGTCAATTTTGGATACAAGTCCAATATATCAAGTGTTCCAGTACTCATATAGTAACTACAGAGTTCAGCATACCTTAGCCCAGGAGGTCGAAAGTCAGTCAGTATGGGACATTCTACAATATAATGTTCAAGAGAGTGCATGTTTTCTCTTTCACAAAGTTGACACATTGTGTACTCGACATTTGGGTTTTGAGAAAGCTGCCAGATACGTCTATATCCCAGGCGTATTCTGGCCACTATAACATCACATTGCCGGGTTCTTGTTCTATTAGTCCCATATGTGAATGTCTCCTCACGATATCTATCATAATATTTAATGCTACAACTTTCAGGTCTTTGAGAATTTGTTAGGTCGGTGAGATTTTCATTAGATATTTGTTTAAGTATTCTCTTTGTCACTGCTAATGAAACACCCATATCAATTTCTACCACTGGTTTTCTGCAAGCTGACTTAGCAAGCATATCAACAGTGTCATGCCTTGAGATGCCAATATGTGATGGTATCCATAGGAATTTAATCTCAAATCTGTTTTCTTTGGCAGCTAAAACATTCATTCGAATATCACTGACTATTTTCTGGGTGTCACTACTATGTGCGTTCAATGCCAGGAGTGCACTCTGCGAGTCACAGTATATAAGTCCACTGCCTTTGTCTTTTAAAAATTCAGTGGCAAGGTATATGCCTGCAAGTTCGGTTTGAGTTGTACTTGCCCAGTCATTGACGCGCTTCATTGCTGTATGTACGAGAGAAGATTGTTCAAATATGTTACATGCACATCCGGTACATCGTCCACCTTCTTCTACAGAGCCGTCGGTATAGCACTGATAAACATCGGTGCTGCAGTGTAAGCTGCAGTGTAAGCTGCAGTGTAAGTGGTGCCCCCAGAGAAGAATGACCGATAGGAAAAAACATCACTTGTATAACTATTAATTCTTCTGGGAATTACAGGTATACAAAATGTTTCACTTTGTACTCTACAGTCTCGCTAAAAGGCTTGCCCTGTCATAATGCCATCATGCCATACATCAACAACTTTCATCATTATAACAAATATATATTGTCTACACTCAGTAATTTCAATCATATGGGACACACCCTCATTAAAGTTAGATAAACATTGAAGTTAGCTAAATTTCTTAAGAGGAATGTCTGAAAAGAAGCAAATTAACAAATTCTACCAGAAACCAGTTAAAACTACAAATTTTTGTACCAAAACTCCCACCATTTACACAGGCATTCCCATGGTTTACTTGCTTGCCTCTGCCCTTTGCTACAGAGTTATGAGCATTAATTCATTTGGATTGTCCAATGATTAGGATTGCTAGAAATCTGATTACTAGGCTCTTGCCATATTATGCTACTTGCTGTTTACCATATTATGTGCTTTTTGTCGTACCTGTCATTATAAAGAGCTTAACCACTGTGCTGTGCCGTGTTTAGTGGCACATTCCCCCTCTGCGCCAAAAATTAAGTGTTTCCAAAATTTGTTGATCTTTGTAAAATGATAAATTCCCTTTCCTGAACACATACATGTAAAAAAACTAATAAATTCTGCTTGCTTTGGCTGTGGGGACGTGGAGAAGGGGGTGTGTGACATCATCATTTGTTATGCGCCTGTGAATGAAGCTCTCAGAGGCGGTCGTGCAGGCCATTCAAGCACCATGAGTTGCCACAAATATATTTTCAATTATTTGTTCTATGAATTTCCAATGCAGTCTTACTTGATTTTTTTGTCATAAATGATGCATATTTGTGTTCTTTACAATATGTATACAGTAGAACATTCATAATGTTCCATGGAACTGTGATACATGTCAGTAATGTGTCCACAATAAATGTTAATTGTCGCAATATTACTTGTTCAAAATTCACTAAAATTACTATATGCACAGTTTCACAGTAACAATTACTATTAAAAATACTATTAAAAATTACCATTTACACAGTAACACACTGTATCACATACTCAGTACTTCGGAAGTGAGTGATAATCAACAAAACAGTCCATGGTACACAGCGCGACTTCGCTCTCGACACACTGGGTACAAACAAATTTTTGCTTCCTGTTTCTTTGTTCTGTGTGCTTGCAAATAACATACTTACGTACACCCTTGGCTTTAGTACCTGTAGGTGGTATGTAGCCAAGCTTGTGAAGTGTAAGGTAGTCTTGAAAAGATCACTTTGTAAGGTATTGTGGAAGAGATTCAGCCATTCTTGACAAGATCGATGGAAACCACCACCATGGAAGTTGCTAAAAATGTTCATCTATGCTACTTGTATCAGGTGCATCATCACTGAACCCAGAAAACGATCCATCTATGTATCATCTATAAAAAAATATTGGAGATAACACAGGTGAGCAAAGATCGAGCTTGGCTACAGCTCGATACGCGCTCTATATCGTCCACATCGGTGTTGTACGACTTGCATCTAACCATTGTGTTGGGTCCTTATTGTGCCTAGCTTCATCAATATCATGACCCTTGTGTTCTTCAAACAATAAGGTCTGAATTTCATGGACAGAGAGAGATCTTTCAACACCACGTCCGACAGATGTTTGGGAGCCAGAGGCGCATGCACCACCCTTGGTTGCTCATTCAAAACTGATCCTGCCAGCAGCCCTAGGGAGATCTGGGAAGTATTTTTGGCTGGGTGCCTCTCACTGAAGGTCCCAGGAGTCCATTTCATACCCAACCTACCGCGTTCGCATTTCGACTGTGTACGAAAAAATAAAAAATACTTTTGTTGGTTGGTGCAGTAATGGGCAAACATTTGTTGTTTGGCAAAGTGTAGTGGTTAAATAACAACTCTCTGTACTCAAATTATCAACAGTGAAGTACTCTTGCCAACAAATTCGCTCACTCCATATGCCTTCTATTTGTACATCAAAGATTATTTGTCATCTTCTGATGACTTGAGCATGATAGTTTTTTGTGCAACCTAAAAAAAATTTTGAAACTTAGGGTATAAAAAAAATAATGATGTTACCATATATGAATATGGGACCATTTTTATCTTTCAGAATAGATCCCGGTGAAGAGTTGCAGAATGAATGTCAATGGGGTTCTCTGGAGGTTGCGAAGAGGGCTCGAGAGCAATATCAGCTAATGATGCAACTTGAAGAAATGTCTCTTGAGGACGAAATAAAACAAAGACTTCAGGCGAGTTATCTTCATATATACAATACAGCATTTCATATTACTTGGAATCTTTTGATTGTACAGTATGTTTTATATAATAAATAATTAAGATGCCTGTGAAGTAGGGGAAGCTATAATATGCAGGTGGTGGTGGTAGCAAGTAGAAACCTAAAGTGCACAGCCTTCATATCATACATTTGTTCCTTATTGTTGAGGACAGAATGTCTGAATATGGCTCATTGATGTTCCCCTAACCATGCTCTCAGGATCGGAGTATCCCACAACAGTTGAACAACTCCCATGTATTTATTGATTGCTATGTGAAGAGTGGCATTCGGTGTAAGGAAACGTGCCTAACCCTTTAACTGTGTGGCCTATAAATGACACCCCCCCCCCCCCAGTGCGCAAGAAATAAATTCTCGGGAAAAAATTATTTTTAGTTCTGAAAGTGTCAAAAACCCCTCCCTGTATATGGGTATAGCAACGGAATTTCGAAATTGTACTTACTTTGGCTGCTATGGGGTCCGTAACGTGGCGTGTGACGTCATCATTCCCTGTGCGCCCGTGCAGGACTAGTTTCTGTTAGAAGTTGAAAGTTAATGGTTCAGAGCAGAACCCAGTTGGGATTTGGGGACGGGACCCAGTGGGCACTCAATCACGACAGTGAGGGCTCGGACACTACAAATTAGCAATGCCAACTCAATCCATATCTAGTCAGTCAATCAAAGGCTTCATTCATAAAAGGTTGTTCATTTATAATTGTGAAAGTTTGCATAAAAATTACAGTATATTAACCCTTTAGTTGCGCAAGACATCATATGATGCGTCGAGTGACTTGCAGTAACTTGCGCTCGGCATCATATGATGCTTTGGAGTGCCGTGCAAGATTTGAAAGGCCCACAGAGTATAGGGGGTCCCCATACGCTGCCCAGGGGCTATAGTAAACAGCCACCATTTTGAAAAAAAATCCAGCTCGCGCTACCATCTCGTGGGAGGCCTCGGTTACCCAGCAGCCACCATGTCGAGCACACGGCCGAACTCTTCCCGGGCACGTGCAGCCAAAACAACCCAGCTATGCCTGGCAATTGTCATGTCATAGAAACAGGAGTCCCAGCACACCCCAACACAATTAACAGAGCACCTCCAACCAAGGGCCCAAACAAAGGAATCGGATTTGTGAATAGCCTTAAGCAAAGCTCTCCACCCCAGTGGGTTTGCCTCTTTAGGGGCAAACTCCCAAACACACCAAAGACATCATCTCTGAGTGCAGGGACTGTGCTAGTGGGCACCCTGGGAAAAAACCCAGAACATATGCAGCCTGAAATACAATACTGTACAGCCAAGCTCGCACAACAACCCAGATAGAAATCGAGCAATTGATGCAAAAATTTAAATATAGAACAGAATACAGACCAAATGACTCCTGCAGGAATAAGTCCAGGGACAGCCAGCACTTTGTTTTGAAGCTTCTGGGCTTGCCATGTCTGAAAGACTTGGAGCTGTCTATCAGTGTATCGGCGAAAGAACTGGCAATGAGGATGACTGCATGCAGGAGCTGGGCTGCCTGGTTGTGTCACCGCCACTACTGTGAGTTTTGTGCTAATTTTGTACGTTAATCTTGTTCTGTGTGAATTGTTTGTGTTGTTTGGCAATTTTGAAGTTTTGGTCATTGTTAACCCTCCAGTTGTCTGTAAAGCTTCTGTGACTTTATGGATGCTTTTCCAGTGTGGTGGTGAATTGTCACCTGTTCTCACTGCCTCTGAGAGGTCCAGATTTTGGCTCTAGTTCCAGTAGGTCAAACAAAACTCCTGCATCTATTGTGACCCATTTGCATAGAGGCTCTCTGAGAAAACCATTTACTAAAAGTGCATGGAAACAACACCATCAAGAATTCATCGCTTCACTACTGTCAAAATGAGTGTCAAATTTTATTGTAATTTTGCTGTGATCAGCTAACACATTTTAAACCTATAAGAAAGCGAAATAGTTCTTCATAATTTTTTTTTTGTCTTGCACACCGAGGAAATACCTCTTGAAATGCTTGCACAGCACAGAGATTAATCACCTAAAGTCTCTCAGATTCTCCCTGTGCCAAGAGCCTATATGGTTTACCCAAGACTCGTATTATCTGCTAGTCTTTCATCAGTCTTTTCCCACACTGTGACAAAAAAAAATCTCTGGTTAATACCTGGTTGATTACCTGGTTGATGGGGTTCTGGGAGTTCTTCTACTCCCCAAGCCCGGCCCGAGGCCAGGCTTGACTTGTGAGAGTTTGGTCCACCAGGCTGTTGCTTGGAGCGGCCCGCAGGCCCACATACCCACCACAGCCCGGTTGGTCCGGCACTCCTTGGAGGAATAAATCTAGTTTCCTCTTGAAAATGTCCACGGTTGTTCCGGCAATATTTCTTATGCTTGCTGGAAAGACGTTGAACAACCGCGGACCTCTGATGTTTAAACAGTGTTCTCTGATTGTGCCATAGGCACAATCAGAGATTGTGCCATAGAGAATTTTGCTTGGCTTGATATTTCTGGGGTCGAGAATATGCTCATAGAACACGTCTACATATAATCCAGTGAACAATACAGTGCAGTATTTCACTTGTTCAGTACAGTATTTCACTTGTTCAGTACAGTAATTGTATCCATTCTTTTCTCTAGGAAAAAGTTAGTGCTCGATACAGAACATACTTGAACAAGTTAGAAGAAATCCAGAGAGTATTTGAAACAAAATTACATCAATACTACCATCAGAGGGACGAGAAACTAGAACGTGAGGAGTACCGCCTTAGGCAACAAAAAGAAGAGGCAATAAAGGCTGTCAAAAAGTGCGAGTAAGTATAGAATTGTAATTTTGTCTTCTATTGTAGATAAGTTCCTTGGATATGTTTATTAGGTGTGTGTAGTATGGATACGAATCTGAAAGGGGTTAGAGTTCTATGTCTATCCTTCACCATGCAGTTATTGTCATCTGTCTCTGGCATTGCAGCATGGCCATATTTTGGATGTCACTTAAACCAATGCTGGTCTGATCAGACCATCAACCAGGAGGCCTGGTCAGAGACTGGGCCCCAGGGATATTGATCCCCAGAATCTTCGACAGGTAGGTAGTAGGTAGGTAGGCACATCTCACCTGTGCAGTTTAGCTATCTGGCTTCAATCACCTGACTTGCCAGTAGTCCACTGCCTGATGAGGGATGGATAATACTCCCTGCCACTCTGGCATAAGATTCAAATTGTAGCTTCGATTCTGGTTTCTCAAAAGTTTGACTCCAGATGGTCCACATTTAGTTGTCGAGTGTTAGCAGATAGTATCTCCCCTTTCCATCCAATTTTTGATGCAATTATTTAAAGGTGCTTGGGTCTGTAAGTTGCCTTACCTAGATACTTGTAGATACTTGCTGGTGTTGATCCTGCCCAGCCAGGGCAGGGGGGTTCAGGTATCTGTCCCTGAGAGGCAAGCCTTCAGTGGAGAGTGCCTTGCCGTGGATAGCGCAAGTGTTTGAGACCCCTCTGAGAGGCTCAGGGTTAGGGGCAGTCTGGTTTCTTTCCTGGGGGGGCACAGGAGTGTGCAGGCTTTTTTGTATGGCGTGCCACTGACACTATTCGCATCCATGTTTGTCTATTCAGCTGCGTTTGATGTCCGTTTCACTTATTGAACAGACCTTATGCCTGGAATCACCTGCCTCGTCTTTCTTGTAAGGTCCTGGAAACTCCCGCAGTCTTTGATGTGCTTTGAAATGACCTCCCCGCCAAGTCCACACTAATTGGGTGAGTGTGTGGGATGCTCTTCAGTCTTATTACATGCTGTTGGTCATATTCTTTTTACCTCCACCATGACACATGTTGGGAAGTTTTCCATTCTACTCCTGGGGCCTGCGATGCTCATCATAGTAGTTCTATTTTGGCCAAGCTCCCGTCCCAGAGGGTGCGATCTGCATTCTGGAGGGGGTGTCCAATTTTCCATCCCCTCTCCTTCATTCCACCTCTCTTCTTCCCAATCCTCTACTGACCTGTCCAGTCCCTTATTCTCCAGGGATTGTGTGATGTGCTTTGTGTGTGGAGGGTCACTTTGGTATCCCATTTAATAGTGCAGGTTTTCTGTGGGGAGCCCCTTTGGCTCCTTGAAACTACCCAAACTGATATGTGCTATATTAGTTTGGGATCATCAGTCACAGGAGTCCTTATGCCTTATTCCCTATCAGTCATAGGAGTCCTTATGCCTAACCATGAACAAAACGAATTAAGAGTGCGACATGAGGTGACACATACTGCCCGTCCATACAACCACCTTACCGGCTGGTCTTGCCCTCCCCGCCCACTGGACACCACCTACTGGTCCATGGCCTTCATCACCATCATTGAGCAGAAGTACTGTATTCAGTAAAAATGTCCAGTAAAGATGTGCACAGAATGCCACATGAAAGTAGATTACCAGCAGAGCTTTCAGTGCCAACTCTGTTCAGCAGGCATACACAGTAAATGTGCCAACATGACACATAATGCAAGGATAGTTGGTTTCAGATGTGAGAGTTTGGGTTACGGAATTTGAAAATGGTATTTGAATTTTGGATAATTTCTAAAAAGAAAATTCCTTAACTCCTTTAACTTTATTCCTGTCGTAATATTCATATAAGTCGCCTGAGGAAGGACTTGCTTATCTAACACACAGTGTAGTAAGCAGCTGTCGGAGGCTGTAAGCTGACCATCGTTATTAGACAGGAGTATTGGTTTGTTATTTAAAATCTTTTGATCCCAATATTTGTGAAATTGTGCTCCATGTTTTCTTAATGTTGCCCTTTGTTTGGCTAAATTTATCTTCGTAGTATTTAGTTTTGGCTCTTCTAATTATTTTAGATACCAATGATGAGTAATTCTTTGGAGACGATTCCTAACCTATACTTCTTCTCAAGGTCATGTTTTTTATTAATGGATTTAAGTATCCCCTTTGTAAGCCAAGGATTGTTTAGCCTTTTAGTTGACTTGTTTCGTTAGCATAGGACGGTGGATGTTATAAAGGCTGAGAGTTTTTGAAGAAAAGATTGCATAAATTTGTGATGATGAGCGTCCAGAATTAAAATATTTGTTAAAAATCCAGTTATTGCTCTATTATTCTGGGACTAGTTTTAAAATACTCTCCTTTTTATCGCGAACAATTTGATACCAAAACGAGCGACGTAGCACGAAATTTGATGTTATCAAATTGAAGGAGTTGAACATTAGGTTGCAATGTACAAAATGGTGCTCGTTCATGGGTAACTTTAGGCTTTTCTGCGGGGAGGCACTCCAGCCTTTTGTACATTTTATTCATACACATCTGTAGGGAATTTAATTGTGAACACAATGATACCAAAATGAGCAACGTAGCACGAGAATTAAGGTAAAAAAATGGAACGAGAATACACATGTTACTGATTTTGTGCGTTTTTGCGGACTTTACGCTTTGCTGTTGGGAGTCACGCTAGGCTTTTGGACATTATATTTATACACACCTGTAGAGAATTTAATTGCGAACACAATGATACCAAAACGAGCGACGTAGCACGAGAATTAAGGTGAGAAAGCTGGAACGAGTATACACATTTGGGTGTCACCGCGCGCTTACCCGCACGGAGGGGCCACGTTCCCCCTGTCAACCGCGAGTTTCCACGGAGCGCGAAAGTGTTAAAGTCCCCTGCGATAATTAGATGGTTTTTGTTCAGTCTGTTATCTAGTATTAGATTTCTAAGGTTAGAGTTGAATTCGGACACATCAGTGTTAATAGTTCTATAGACTGCTCCCACAGTCAGGACAGACTCGGCACCCTTGACTCTGAAACTGGCGAAGATATACTCCTCACAGTAGTCTCTAGTTCTAATTACTTTTAAGCATGTCAGAGTTGTTTATTTTGACCTTGTTGTCTTGTGTTTTTCTGCACTACCCCTCCAACCCCTCATGTGGTTGTTCCTTTGTGAGGATGATCACATAGTCCCTGCTCTCTCTTGCCTCTCCTGCACAAAATACCTAATTTGCATTTATTTTGTTACAGGAGTGACTACAGTCACTATATTTCAGAAAGGTCATCTTGGTTGTTGGAGGTTATGGAAGATGCTCGACGTAAGGAAGCGGAACAAGCAGATATCAGGCGAGCTCTTGTGAATGATTTGCTTAATGCCAAGGAAACTTTTGTTGTTAAGCTGGCTCAGATGCAACAATTGCTTGAGTAAGTATAAGTATATTTAAAAGTTTCATGTGAGAATGCTGTTTATAAAACTAGTGCATCACTTTGTTGTAAATGTATTTCTCCATTGTTTTTACAATGGAGAGTGTGACTGTGTGTGTAATTACCTAAGTGTAGTTAGGTGAGTTATGCTTGTGGTGCCTGGCCTTCCCATTACTGTCATATGCCGCTTTTAAACAATTGATGGATAATTTTGGCCTCCACCACCTTCACACTTCACTTATTCCAACCATCTACTACTCTATTTGCAAAAGTGAACTTTCTAATGTTTTTGTCAGCTGCTTTATTTCCTTAGTTTGAACCTAATATCCTCCTGTCTTGCTGTTGAAGTTTTCAAAAATTTGTCTTTGTCAGTTTTGTCAATTCCTATTACTATTTTTGCAAATAGCAATCATATCGCCTCTTTTTATTCTATCTTCTAGCTTTGGTATATATAACACCTCTAATCTCTCCTTATAGCTCATGTTTCTCAGTTCCAGAAGACTTGCATGTCTTTGCACCCTTCCTATTTAACAATTGTTAAATGTTAATTTAACCTCAACGACAACGAATCTCAAGAATCACATTGATGTGATTCTTGAGATTCAGGCGCCATTCACCCACTGCATATTCCAACTTTGGTGTCACAAAAATCGTGAATTATTTCTTTAATATTTTGCCCATCCATGTATTTAAGTGATTCTAAAGATGGAAAGCATAGTATCCGCCTCATACAGTGTTCTGTAAGTGGTCCTCGGGTGACAGTTTTCTATCTAGAACCACCCCTACATTTTCTTTATCAGAATTCTTCAAAACTTTCTCAGTGAGGAGCCCCTACGGCTCCCTGGAGCTTATCGGGCTAATGTACGTTATATTAGACCAGGACATAAGCTAAGGAGTTCAGACCTACCAGGGACCAGCATCAGAACCTGGCCCCTTCAAGAGAGGTTTCAGGGAGCAATGGCCCTGGAAAACCCCCTTGTGGTTGGGGGATTTCCTTATCTGCAATCGACCGGGGTTAGGCACCCAGAAAGGTAGGCATAACAAAACAAACCCCACATGGTAAAAAGCTAGAACAAAAAACCAAACCGAGAGGTAGAAACTCCCTACAATCCCAAGGAAACAAGTCAACAAGCAAACATCGCATTTTACTGCCGTGCCGATCATCCGCGCAGCCCTCCCCGCCCCAAGAGGGGAAGGTGGGAGCCCTGGACCTTACCACGCCAGCTGCCTAGCATCAGTTCGTAAGCTAATGTCAACCGGGATAGACGCTTCTCTGGCCTCGGTTTCCTAGGCGGTGTTTGCCTTGTGTGGCGTTCACTGCCGTGTGTTGTATTGTGCGGTGGCCAGGAGTACCTCATCAGTGCTGGGGGTGCATGCGCTTAGGGGCTTCCTTCCCTAAGCGCCCTGTGAGTACTGCCCCTGTGTGACAGGGTTATCTTCCCTGGGGCGTTCGGGAACCAATCCCGTAGAGGTTCTTGCTGCTCGGCATTTGCCTCGCGCTTGGGGCCAGCTGGGGCTTGGGGCCCTTATTTGGCCCTGGGTAGGGGCTGGTATTGTGCTGGTTAGGGCGTCAAGGTGTTGTGCGACCTGCCACCTCGTAAGGGTTTTCAGTGTTGTCCTCTACCCCCTTGTTATGTTTGGGTTTCTTAACCGGTTAGCAACACCTTGCCCGAGCTTCCCGTAGCAGTCGGCCTACGAGCCCTGGAAACCCCTGTCGGGGCTCGGTGAACCATTGAATGTGTCTTCCAGGTTCCAACCCATCTTGTACGGGATCGTTGGTTGCTGTGCCCTTGTCTCCGGATGACAGTCGCCACTTTTACCTCTTGTCATGTTGCCTGTTGGGTCACTGACACCTTGACCCGGAGTCTTGTGAGATTCTCTGCTTGTTCTCCAGTTCTCTCCTGATGTTATTACTGTTCAGAGTACAGGCGGCATCCGTGTTGCAGCAACCTAACCTAGCTTGCAACACGCTAGGTTGGTTTCCCACTCGGATGCCCCGAGGCCGCTCCATTTTGGCTAGGTGCTGTTCACCCCCTTTCCCTCCCTGTTCCCGGCTCTGGACCGTCTGCGGGTTTCGGGGTCGGTGCGGGGTTTAGTTGGGGCCGAGACTCGGGCAGTTTCGGGGGCTGCCCTGTTCGGGTTGGGGACGGAGGTTTTCGAGCCTGTTCCTCCTGCCAAGGCATTTGGGTCTTACCAGCGGCCCTTTCGTGCTGCTTTTCCCATGGACTCTTCCTTTTCTTTAAGGGCAGAGGGCTTTGAGGACAGCTCTGCCCCGGGGCCTCTGTTGCGGGTTCCCAGGGCTGTGGGGGATGCCTGCTAGCAGTTCTGGGGCGGTTTGCCCCTGCCTGGGTTTTCTGCTTCTGGGCGTAGCTTTTCGCCCATCCACTCTGCTTGCTTCCCACTTTTGCTGACGTGTTTTCGTATCTTTTGCGTCGGTCACAGCCCTCTGTTCTGGTGGCAATTTTCTTCTGCCGGTTTCCCGGCATGGCCACCAGGGTGGCGTTGCGCTTTGTTTACAGGCACCTGAGGTGTGCGAGGGAGCGTCTTGGGTGAGTTTTTCAGGGGTTTTATTCTCCTGTTGTCATTTCTTTGCTTTTCTGGTGTTTTCTTCCCGTTTTCTGTTCCTCTGGGAACGTTTGAGTGTTGATTTTACACTGGGTTTTCCGTTTTGTTTGTTTTTGGGTGTGGGCCCTAGGGTTTGGGCTCGGTTTCCCTGTCTGTTGTGCTTGTTCCCACACCTTGTCCCTCGGTTTTCGATCTGTTTTGACAGTTTCCCTAGGGGATCTGTTTGGGGGCTGTGATTTGCTTTTCTGTGGTGTATCTCCGCCAGCAAATGTGGTGGTTTGGGCTCACCCTGGTTTGATTCCGGGTTCCTTTGGGTTCTTTGGTTTCGTTCCGGAGGTTTCTTCCTCTTGGGCCCCTTTTGTGGGTTCAGGGGGCTTTGTTTCCTCGTGTGTGACCCGGTTCTGCCTTCTGGGGTTCCGGGGTCTTCCTGGCTTGCAGACTGATCTTTTTGGGTCTTGGCACATGTTGTGATTGTGCTGGGACTTTGGGGTTTTGTTGTCGAAGTGGGCCTTTTGATGCAGTTTTGTGCCGCCTTCGCCTGGCCGGCGTGGTGCTCTCTGCCCACTGGTCAGCGGCTTGTAATTTTTTTTTTTACGTGTATGTGTGTGTACACATGTGTTTGTACATGTGTACACTGTTTGTGTGCGTGTGCACATGTGTGTGTGCATACGCACGTGTACACTCGCCTAGTTGTGCTTGCGGGGGTTGAGCTCTGGCTCTTTGGTCCCACCTCTCGACTGTCAATCAACAGGTGTACAGGTTCCTGAGCCTATTGGGCTCTATCATATCTACACTTGAAACTGTGTATAGAGTCAGCCTCCACCACATCACTTCCTAATGCATTCCATTTGTCAACCAGTCTGACACTAAAAAAGGTTTTTCTAATATCTCTGTGGCTCATTTGGGCACTCAGTTTCCACCTGTGTCCCCTAGTGCATGTGCCCCTTGTGTTAAATAGCCTGTCTTTATCAACCCCTGTCGATTCCCTTGAGAATCTTGAATGTGTTGATCGTGTCCTCCCCCTAACTCTTCTGTCTTCCAACGAAATGAGGTTTAATTCCCGTAGTCTCTCCTTGTAGCTCATACCTCTCAACTCGGGTACTAGTCTAGTGGCAAACCTTTGAACCTTTTCCAGTTTAGTCTTATGCTTGACTAGATATGGACTCCATGCTGGAGCCGCATACTCCAGGATTGGTCTGACATATGTGGTATATAATGTTCTGTAATAATTACACAAGGTGTGTAATACACCTTGTGTGTGCGTGTATTTGTGTATATGTATATATGTATGTATGTGTATATACATAATGCGTATGTATACTTTTTCTTTCGGAAGGGGCTCTGTTCCCTTCGCTGTTGACGGGGCGCTAGGGAAGCAGCTTGCTCTGTTGACTCTCGCATGGTCCCGCAGTTAGTGGGCGCTTTTGGTTGTCTCCCGGCCTCTGGTGGCGGCGGCGGACGGCTTCTCCCTCTTTGGCGGGTTCAGGGCTGGCGGGGTGGGCTTCTTCCCTTGAGCTTCGTCATGTCATCTTAGTGGGTGCGTTGGACGTGGTCGATCCGCCCCATCCTTCTGGGGTTCCTGTCTGCTCTATGCAGACACGGGCCTGGCGAATCTGCAGTTCTTCTGGACTTCTTCAGTCTGCGCCCTAGATTCCATGCCCTCATCAGAGGACTGTTGTCTCCTGTCCGGCTTCTGTTGGGGCCGGGTGCCGGGAAAACCCCCATAAGAGGGTTTTCCAGGGCCATTGTTCCCTGAAACCTCTCTGAAGAGGCCAGGTTCTGGTGCTGGTCCCTGGTAGGTTTGAACTCTTTAGCTAATGTCCCGGTCTAATATAACATACATTAGCCCGATAAGCTCCAGGGAGCCTCCAGGGCTTGCCTAGAAAATGGTGTTTCATTACATTCAACGCTGGTTTTTTTTCACATAATTTTCATTCTTCTCAAAAAATAAATAAATTGCCTTATTTATCTACTCTTAACCCCTGGGCTGCTCTTGCAATTATAGCCTGCAACACGCCCAGGTGCAAGAAATAAAAAAAATTATCATATAAAAGTGTTCCTTTATGTGGCGGGGAAGTCTGGCAAAAAAAGAAGCGCTGACAAAGTGTTGGAGGTGGTCTGCTTCACCCGTGCTGTCAGGCAGGAGTTGCCACAAAGATATTACATTATTTCAATGTTTTTTATTTATTTTTTTTCTCTGTTTTGTAGTAATATTATTCAATAGTATGTAGTGTGATATATTTATATAATAAAATATGTGAACAACTGTACAGCTAATCTGGTGTCTATCCTGGTGTCTGGTTCCCTGAAGATTTCATTTTGTATAAACACACTTTGGAACTTGTCATTTAATGTTTCACACATTTCCTTTTCATTTTCCGTGAATCTATTTCCCATTTTCAACCTCCTGAATATTATCCTTTACCTGCAATTTGTTTGAATTTATAGAATAGATCTGGTGCTGTTTTACATTTGTCTGCAATCCCTTTTTCAAAATTTCTTTCTGCCTCTCCTCACTGGTGTGTAGTTGTTTGTCGCATCTTTGTATCGCTAAGATGTTTGGGGGTTTGGTCTCTTCCTATATTGACTCCATTTTTGTGTCTTTTGGTCTCTGGCCCTCTCGCAATTTCTGTTGAACTAATCCTGTTTCCTAGTTCTGCATCTCTGTTTTGGTATAAATTTCTTTGTGCCTTTATCATGTTTCACAAAACTTGACATCACATTTACTTCCTTGCCTAGCAACAAGTCTGTCCAATTATACTCGCTAAAGAAATTTCTAAGGTCGCCATAATGTCTTCTCCTGAAGTCAGGTTTTTTAACTGCTTCAACCTCTGTATTTTCTTCCAGATTATAATGCATTGCATGCTTTATTCCCAAAAAGACATGATCATTTTTACCCAAGGGAGGAAGGTACTGAATGTCAAATATCTTCTTTCATCTTGGTAAATATAAAATCTAGCATGGAGGGAACGTTCCCTTCCGGCCGGAGCCGGTCGGCTGAGCGGACAGCACACTGGACTTGTGATCCTGTGGTCCCGGGTTCGATCCCGGGTGCCGGTAAGAAACAATGGTCAGAGTTTCTTTCACTCTATGCCCCTGTTACCTAGCAGTAAAATATTTACCTGGGTGTTAGTCAGCTGTCACGGGCTGCTTCCTGGGGGTGGAGGCCTGGTCGAGGACCGGGCCGCGGGGACACTAAAGCCCCGAAATCATCTCAAGATAACCTCGAAGATTCCCTCAACCTCGTAGCTTGTTTAACATGTTAATACAAGAATGTTTCCAGGATGAGATCTACAGGTCCAAAAATCCTCTGTTCGAGCTTCATATACTTCCCAGTCTATGGATTTCAAGTTGAAGTCCCTGACTATCAACAGTCGTGATCTATCTTTATCCGTTCTCGCTATAATCTCTCTCATTATTGTTATAAGACCCTCTCATTTACTATCTAGTTCCTCCTTTGTTCATGTGTTGCTCTGCGGTGGACTATATGCATTTATGATCATTAGTTTATCATCCTCATGGCAGATCTCTAGTGCTATTATGTCAATTTCTCGTGGATTGGCAATCATTATTTCATTCACCTTTAGGTGTTCTTTCACCAGCACAGCAATGCCACCGTCTTTCCTAATTTTTCTGTCCCGTCTCCAAATTGAGTAGCCCCTTGGGAATGTGACATTTAAAATAACATCAAGTTTTCTCTGAGTGCAAGAATGTCTGGTGTCTGCAGCTGTATTACATCATTAATTCCATTATCTTTGATCTCACTCCATCTACATTGGTGTACACTATTTTCAGAAACATGTTCCCCTTTCTCCTTATTCTTCACTACCCCTCTCTCGAGCAATTTTGTTGGTTTGCCTTTTTTGTACAATTTTACTGTGTGTGAATGTGCCACGGTTCATGAGCGGGTTTGTGTGTGTGCACCCTGGTTCATGAGCAGGTATCACTTGGTGAGCGAGACCACTGTGGCTTCCACAGGGTGGCTACATACAATACAGTGAAGATGGTCGTTAAAATATGCATCTTATATTTTCCAGAGAGTTTGAGGGAAGTGAAGTATTAGACTCTAACACAGAGTCTATCCTAAACCAGACTGTGTCACATGTGGAGTGCTTATTAAATAATGCCAACCAAAGTTCTGCCACCCAGAAGCAACTTAATGAAGCACAGAGTTCTCTTCAAGTGGGACTAGGTTGTATAAATACAATTACTCAAACTCTAAGTAAGTATATAAGTATTGTATACAGTGTTTGTGATAACAATTGTAAGTGTAAAACAAAATGTTTTATTATGTATCCTGGTAGAGAGAATACTATTTTCTGGGGGGTCCATGGAAACACAAACTGAAACTGTATTTTCTGCTTGTTACAACTTATAATAAAGTTGTTACATCTTGGCTTAACGTGTTTGTGACGTATTAGAATATTGTTACAACTTGCTATATTCGTTGTTATAACTGGTTAGGTGTTGAAACTTGTTCGAATGTTGTACCAACGTCGTAGTTTTGGTGTGTTTGGCGGGGGAGCCCCTTTGGTTCCCTGGAGCTTATTAGGCTGATATGCTAATGTCAGACTTTGGCATCAGTCATGTGTATGGACTTCTTGTGGGCCTACCAGGGACCACGAGCCAGAACTTGGCCCCCTCAGAAGAGGCAAGGGGAGCAATGGCCTATAGAAACCCCCCGTGTGGTTGGAAGCATTCTACCTTATCTTGAGGTTACCTTGAGGTGCTTCCGGGGATTAGCGTCCCCGCGGCCCGGTCGTCGACCAGGCCTCCTGGTTGCTGGACTGATCAACCAGGCTGTTGGACACGGCTGCTCGCAGCCTGACGTATGAGTCACAGCCTGGTTGATCAGGTATCCTTTCAATACCTTAATTCAATACTTTCTATGTCTGCCATCGACTGGGTCAGGCACCCAGAAAGGTAAGCATCCCAAAACAGACCCCTATTCTGGTGAAAATATTGCTACCAAAAGCCGAACAAGTGGATAGAACTCCCCTAAAAGAAACGAGCAAACGATCGTGACGTCGCCGCGCCGCTGTCTGCTCAGGTTCCTCCCCTCCCCCCTCCCCAGGAAGGGGGAGCCCCAGACCCCTCACGCTGGCTATCCACCCTCAGTTCTCAGGCTGATGCTAGAGGCAGTGGTCGTGTGCTTGGCTCCAGCATTTTTCAACCCTGTACTTAGCATGTGGTGGCTGTTTTCGAGGAGTGCGAGTGCAAGGAGTTATTCCATGGTACTCGGCCTGCATGCACCTAGGGTTATCGTCCCTAGGTGCCCTGTAAGTAGTGGGGGGGAGCCCCAGACCCACCATCTTAGGCTGATGCTAGAGGCAGCGGTCATGTGCTCTGGCTCCAGTGATTGTTTCAGCACTGTGCTTTGAGTGTGGTGGCTGTCTTCTAGGGGTGCGAGAGCCAGGAGTTATTCTACAGTACTCGGGCTACATGCGCCTAGGGTTCCCTTCCTTAGGTGCCCTGTAAGTACTGCCCTTGGAGCTTGGGGTTCCTTGGGTCCTGCTTCTGCTGGACCGTTTTACTGCTTGGTTTTTCGGCCGCCCTTTGGGTACTTGGGTGTTTTGTCTCCCTTGTTTACCTTAGGGTAAGAGGCAGTTTGCACTGGGAAGGGGCGCAGGGTGCTGCACAGCTTGTTTTCACCACTTATAGTAGCCGGCTCTGTTCCTCTAGGGTACGCTGTCCTCTTGTGGGGTTTTCTTTTTCTATTTCTTTTTGCCTTGTGGCAAAAATCTGCCCGGCTTATTGCCCACTTGTGCTTGACCTCTTAAGGTCCTTCTCTGTTGGTGCCCCCTGTTAGGTCCCGTGAGTGTACACATCCCTGGGGTGCAGCTTTAGAGAGTTTGCTTGGTAGTTTTGGGCGCTGGTTAGCAGTACCGTGCCTGGGGTTAACTGGGCTCGAGTCTCGTTAAGCACTCTGGGCCCTGGGAAACCCCTGGGGGCACGTGGGTTCGATGGATGTTACCCCATCGCTTCGTGCGAGTTCGAGGGTTGTTCGGTCCCCTTATCTCAGGGTGACCCTCACTGTTTTTGCCTCCGACACGCTACCTGTTGGGTCAGTGACTCTTTCGACCCTGAGTCCTGTGAGTTCTGCTGCTTGCTAGTGACTCAATTTACCCAGTCCAATGATGATCTTTTACGGGTACAGGCGGCGCAGGTGTTACATGCACGTTAGGTTGTTGCTCCGCACTAAGTTGGTTGCTCACCCCGGATGCCCCAAGGCTGCCCTCAAGGCATTGCTTCGACTTTGGTTCAGTCCACCCCCCCCCCCTCCTCGTCCTTCCCCTCCTGTGGTTTGTTCTGATTCCCCCCCCCCCCCCCGGCTTCCGGTCCTGAATCCTTCACAGCCCGGAATTTCCATTTCTGTCTTCAAAGCTCCAGTCTTTCGTTATCAGCAAGGTCACTACTCCTCCCTTCCCTCTTTCCTTACTATATAGTAGTCCTGCAGAAACACTGCCACATTATCTGTGTCCTCTGCAGCATTTGACCAAGATGGTAGAGTCTAAACATTTCTTGCCATTCTTTTTCTCTATTACAAATATGACTGGTGACTCCTGTTAGCAGGCTGAGAGCTTTTCCCACCCCATAGCTCATGGTGAGCCTTGCCTACTAGCTTCCCTGGAATACCACCCACCAATAGTTTAACAACCAGGTACCCAATCACTATTGGGTGATCAGAGGTGTACATTTAATGATTGATGTCTAGTCAGTCCTGATATACAATTATCAGTAGAAAGCACTGAGCCAATATGACTATAACACATGGAAGGTATATAAGGACAGAATAGGAGCTGGGATATGAGGAAGGAATAGTACCCAACCACTTGGATTATAGTAGATTATGTAGCCTAGGTCCTAAAACGGTTGTTCAATGTACTGTACTGTAATTGTCGTTTACTTTATTGTAGATTCTAAAAAAGAAGAGAGAGCCAAGTTGGAAGCCGAGAGAATAAATCAAGAAGCAGAAGAAACTAAGTTGAAAGCTGCTGCACAGTTAGAAATGGAAAAGCAGGAGGCTGCCAGAAGAGAAGAGGAAAGACTTGCTGAAGAACAGAGACAGGAGGGAGGATATGACCTAGTTGCCATGATAAGTGGCAGGAGGAGGTTTGTATACCTAATATTATTGAAATACAGTACAGTAGATTTGCTTTTACCCACAATTATCTTCAGTGATCTATGCAGGAAAATAATTTGTCATTATAACGTTTCTGTACAGCAAAACTTGAGCTAAATGAGGGAGGCTGGCAAGACACCATCACCATTGTCTTAAATTATTTGTATAACCCATAAAAGTATTATAATTACAGTCTGCATTCGATTTTCCTACTTTAAATTGGCTAAACAAGTTGATAATCCAAGCCAAAACTTCGAGGCTAAACACATTCTGAATTTGAAAAAAAAATGTTTCTAAATTGAGTGGTTTATATAAATTTTTGATATTAGGTATGAGTAGGGCATCTGGTACAGCAGACTGTCCCTTTTGAGGAAGAATGGAATTGCTTTGTCTCTTGTAGGGTGTGGTATGTGAAACGTATAATACTGTAGTTTAATTCACTTTAATGGGTTATATCTTCTAGTGTTTGGGGGTGCTGGGAATGTGAGTTTGGATGTGTGTGGACTTGAACACTCATCATACCAGAGCAACAGAGAGATGAGGAAAGAGTGGACAATGGGGAGGGCATTATAAGGGTTTAACCCTCAAACCACTAGGGACCCAAATGAAATTCACACCCACAGGCGCAACAACAACAAAAAAATCCAAAAAATTCTTTCGTCTTATAGAAGTGTTCATTTTTGTTCCCTGATCACGGAAAAAATAACAAAAAAAAATCGTAGGTGGCATATTTTAGCCGCAATAGGGTAGGGAAGTGTGGCGAAAGAGGGGCGTTGGCAGAGCTTTCGCCAGACAAGGTCTACTCCACCCTAGCCTTCAGACGGCAGTTGCCACAAATATATTATTACCTAATTATTTCAATGTCTCTGATTTTTTCTTAGTTTTTTGCAGTAATATTATTCCATACAGTGAATGTTGGTATACAGTATTTATATAACAAAATGTGTGAACCATCGCTGTACTCAAAATTATGGTGTGCATATTAGTGATTCAATTATTATGTTCATAAAACAATAAACAAATAGTTTTGCTGTTGTTACACTATATACGCAGGTTATATATATAAGTATCTGCATGTTTTGTTCACCATAACGAACTACTAAGTTGGTCTTGTGAGTCAAAAAGCAACAAGGAGTGACCACCACACACCTTCGAGCCACTCACTGCCACTCCCTCCCTCAACACCACCTCACTCGCCCTCAATCTCCTCCCACAATACTGTTTTTGCATTTATACACTATACGCAGACGTTATATACACATATTTACATGTTTTGTTCACCATAACTGTACATCTAAGCTTGTATAGTGAGTAAAGGCACAGACGTAGCTACTCACACAGTCAGCTGATCGGTGGCCGCCCTCAAGGCCAGACGCACTAATATTTCTCCTCCAACAATATTATTTGTGGTGTTATTACGCTATATACACACATTATATATAAGTATCTACCTGTTTTATTTACCATACCTGTACAAATAAGCTGGTATGGTGCCCAAAGACCATAGTGGCCATCAGTAAAAACATGCCAAGTCGTGCAGACGACGCTCCTCCCTCACCAAAATGGCGGCTCCCAAACTACTCCTCTCGCTGTTATCTCACACTATACACACGTTATATATAAGTATCTACATTTGTGTTCACCATAGCGAACCACTAAGCTGGTATGGTGAGTGCAGTCAATATAAGGTGGCCACACAGTCAGAAGACGACGCCACAACCCTCCCTCCACAGCCTTCTCCTCCCTCCATGGAGCACAGCGCTAAATATCACCACAATCCTGCTATTATCAGAATCACAGTCAGGGGGCTTCAGTAATACTATCACTGCTAAATAATAGCAGTATTATATATATTATGGCATTTGTAGGCGATGCTGTGGTCACAAGCTGAACAGCGGTACTGTGAGCTCGTGCTGCGTGCGCCAGCCTTGGTGGCTTGCTCAATACTGACACTCTAATACACAAGAATGTTGGCCTGGATTTTTTTCTAGGTGGCATCTGGCAACTATCGGTCGTGGGTGTACTATAGCTGCCCCTATCCCAGGCGGGGCGTTTAAATTATAGCACTAGACACGAAATCATATATATATGATGTGCGCGCTTTCGGTTTTGTCACTGATATCATATATATATATATATATGATTTGTGCAGTTTAAGGCTTAAAGATTGTACTGTAATTCATACTTTCTAATATTTATGTTTTATTCACGAACAGATTGGAAGACTTGAAGAATAAATTGGGAAATTTCTTGACTGCTGGTGACATAATGACAGAAAAATATCCGAATATGAAGATGGAGGTGCAAAAAGCATTGTCGGTTATTAATCAGCTGACTGCAACGGACCAGCGAATTAACAAGGAAAAATTGCAGAAGCTAACATCTTATCTCTCTGGGAGAGAGTTTAGGGCTAGCAAAGGAACAATTGAGAATGAAACAGTTGTAATAACATATGCAAAGAATCTTGCAGTAAGCAATTTAATAAAATGTGGCACAGATAAGCAAGTGTCTGGCATAGCAGCATATTCATGGCTGATGGTAAACTTGGTTTCATGTTTTCCAGAACTGTGGGACCTTTTCTTGTATCATTTATTTATATCATGTCCATATTTGCTACCCATGAAACCATTGCCACTAGTTGGACAAAGTGAAGAAGATTTCTGCAAATCAATAGGGATGAAAGGTAATGAAAAATCAGATGCACACATTGGACGAATGGGCACTTCTGCTTCAATGTATGGACTAGTTTTGGCCATGATCATTAAAAGGAAAAATATTCCTATAAATGCTCCAGTTATAGGGTGGGAGCTCTTGGCAAAACATCTTTCCTTAACACCTACTTCTGGTGTGAGTGCAGTAATTTTTGTTGAACTGTTAAAATCTCTGGGTTTCAGCCTTCAAGAAACATATGGGAAGCAATTTTTAAAACTAATGGATTACCTAATTAATGTATACATGCATAAGATTGAGGAAGTCACAGAAGGGGCAGGAGCCCAAGGTTTAAGTGTCTTGCAAACCTTCCTAGAAACATTTAATCGGACGCGCAAAATCCAGCAGCATGAACTAGTTGACAAATTTTATTAAAATGCTCTCATTATGTGCTTGTGAAAATGCCATATACACAGACTTAAATATTATAAATTAAATAAATATCTTTTAAAAGTGTGGAATTTGAACCCAAGGTTCGCACTTCAGAAAGTTTCACACTGTGAATTCTTATTGCAGGCCTTTATATCAGTTCTGACAGTGCTTTCAATTGAAGGAACAGCAAACAAAATTCTCTGGTTACCACTGTAACCAGATAATAAAACACTTGACCTACTTTATGAATATATATATGGGTAGGAGATAAATTTCTACAGAATTATATTTTGCTGGTCTGGCAAGTTATTCCTAATCCTGTATTGTAAAGAATAAATGTTGTGAAATATGATTGCTTTCTCTTCAGCAACTGATGCAACACACTACCCAAATACCATATTTATTGACATTTCAAAAGAATGATTATTTTTCAAGATGTTACTTTAAATTTCATTTGTACATGTATTTGCTTTACTAGTCGTTTGTTTTGATAAATAATTTATAATTGTTGATTTTTCATGGTTTATGCAATATAATACTAAAACTTCTTTCCAACTTTTCCTAATTTCCTGGGTCAGAGAAAGAATGGCAAGTGCAACACAGTAAGATAGAGAGTTACAGCGAGTCAAACAAGATGAAACTGTGTTCTGTACCATTTTCACAGGTAACCTTACATTGCATACATTAAAACTGTGTGTGATTGCATTGTCCAGAACATAAAATCTGTTCTAGAACTTCATTGGCACTTGCAGTTTAAACAGTCCTGTGTAATGCCTTGTAATCATAAATTTGGTGGGTGGTGTTGCGATTAAGTTTCGATTGATATACTAGTATTTACCTAATTTGTATAATGATCGCTTCAACTGTATAAGAATCACAATTCCCCAAGGGTATATATTCTCACCCACTTCAATGGTTGAATGACCACTTAAATAGGAACGATTATTATGGTTATTCTTGGCTCTAAAGTCTATGCCTTTGTCATCCCTAGAATATTGTTTTTATATGGCACGCTAAAGAAAATTATATAAAAAATTACTCTCCTACAGAGGGGAAAAATGTAGATATTGTATTCTGTTCTTTGCAGGTAATATTGTTGACTAGTTTTGAGAACCATGCTTTATGTAAATGGTTAAATTTTCAAGTATAATTTCTTGAAGCAGTTTAAATGTTGGTACAATATAATGATAAAGATGAGTAAACTTGTGTCCAACTATGGTACTGTATATCCCAAATGATGACTATTATAACCATGTTGTGTGTACACATAGCATGCTGACTGAACAAGGGTTTATGATCAACACACACACACTACTGTATCTGCACACTTGTAAAGCTCACAATACATAAAAGAAAAAATATAAAAAAATTTACAATGTTTAACCCTTTAACTGCGCAATGCGCCTGTAGGCCCACATCTGGGGTGCACTACGCTCCTCCGGGTATTTGTATTTTTCACATTCCATTCAAAACTCCAGTGGCTACATGGGTTCACATCAGCTTCCTCAGGGCTCTTGTAAACAGATGCCATCTTTAAAAAAAATCGTGGTCCACATTCCCGGGTGTGAGTGTCTTAGTAGTGAGTGAGCAACCAAGGCTGGCCCATGCAGCACGAGCTCACAGCACTGCTGTTCAGTTTGTGACCACAGCATCGCCTAATAATGTCAAAATATATATATAACTTGTATTATTTAGCCATAGTATTACAGAAGAGCCTGAGTGTGATAATGACTGTGTACAATGTTTAAATATCAGTGATTCAATGCTGTTCACGAAGTTCAGTGATAGCCACAGCACCACAGCATTATTTCGTTCATCTAGGAATCTTCAAACTACTACTTAGGTTCCATTACAAAATAAACTTGTGGTCAATTATGTATTTACAGGATTTAGTGACCAGTATTGTGATAACAGCAGGATCGTGGTGACCCAAAAAATTTCTTAGGCTATTGAAATCAGCTTTTCGAAAATCAGGCACTTTAACATAATTTTCTCCTACAGATCTATTCCATTCTATGCTAAATCTGATTTCTTTATGATCACTGTTCCCTAGCTCACTCCCTATTTCGATGTCCTTAATTTGTGTTTCCCTGTTAGTTAACACTAAATCTAAAATATCATTTCCCCACATTGGTTCCTTAATGTGTTGCGTAAGAAAGCAATCGTCAATTAATTCTAGAAAATCTTCTGCTTCATTATTCCGTTTTGTTCACCCAATTTATTCCACTAAAATTAAAGTCGCCCATGACATAAATACTGTTAGATCTAGATGCTTTAGATATTTCATCCCATAGATGCTTTGCTTCCATTCTGTCTAAATTTGGTGGCCTATATATAAATCCTATTATAATATTATTTGCTTTTTCGTTTAATTCTATCCAAATAGTTTGTGTGGGGCTCGGTTTTGATTCCCTCTTTGAGACTACATTTCAAATTGTCCCTAACATATATGGCTACTTCCCCTCCTCGTCTAATATATCTGTGTGAAATAGTTTAAATCCATTTATTTGATATTCAGCTAATAATTCTCTATTTTCTACATTCATCCACGTTTCAGTAAGTGCAATACAGTAATATCTATTTTTTTTGTACAGACAAGAGCATTTAACTCGTTTATTTTGTTTCTTAGACTTCTACTGTTAGTGTAATATACCCTAAGTGAATTGTTATTTTGAGGCCCTGATCATTTTGCCAATTTGTTTCTTCAACAAACACATACTTTTATTACCTCCTTCCTCCCTATCAATTCCCATACCTCTATCTACTAACAGTTTAAACCCAAACAAATGCCTCTAACCACTGGTTCCCACGAGTTCGCAACAGCAACAACCCCATCCCTCGATAGATGCACCCCATCACGAGCACACTTTTCACTTCTTCCATAGAAGTGTTCCCAGTTGTCTATGAAAGATATTGCATTTGATTTGCAATATCTTTCCAGCCGGCAATTGACACCAAGTGCCCTCAACAACCATTCATTCCCAACGCTCTTTCTTGGAAGAATGCCACATATGATCGGGATTACTCCCGTGCTCCTAATTCTATGGCTTTGTTAAATTTCTGTATCAGTTCCTCACTCCTAACTCGTCCAACATCATTACCCCCTGCACTAATACAAATAATGGGTTTGTTCCCATTTCCCGACATAATATCTTTCATGTTGTCAACAATATCTCCAATTCCAGCTCCCGGATAGCAAACCCTGAACCTGTTTCCCCTATCTCTGGCACAAAGCGTCCTGTCTAAATACCTCACCTGGGAATCTCCCACAACCAAAATTCGTTTAGGTACCTCCTTAACTTTCTGAACACTTTGAGGGGTCTGCGCTTCGTTGCTCTTCGTTGATTTCCCTTTCGAGTGAACTGCAGGCTCACCACAGCACTCGTCTTTCAACATGGCAAATGAATTTGATGTCTTTAGGGCGTCTGTAGGCGGCCTTGTCAAGGTCTTCTTAAGATCCCTGTCCTTAACGATTTTCCACGACGAGGTCTTGTTAATATGGGTATCCTTCTTTTCGTCCCCCCATGCAGGAAGGGGGATGACGCACCCCTTCCTGCACTGACCCATGCTCGGCCTCCCTGGCTGCCCTGGTAGTTGGTATCCCTTGGTTCCATGCCCCAGACTTTTAGAACGACTGCTGTATGGAATACAAAACGACCTTTCTTACCCCAGGCTCATGGGGCGGGTGACCAGGCCCCTGAGTCGGACTGTGATGGAAGAACGGGCTCTGTAGCCCCTGCTACATTGGGCCCAGACCAGACTACTACCCCTTCCTTCCTCTGTGGTAGGGTCGAGCCCCAAGCCCCCAGTGGTGACCACCTCGTCCTCTGGCATGGCTCCATCTTTCATTGTGACTACTGCGCCTTTTAACCCCTCTCTCTCTGAGGTTCTCAACGCCGTCCCCGCCATGGTTGCACTCGCATGATCCCTTCCCCTGCTTATTGTACCATGCCTTGTTTGGTCCTGCTACATGGGCTAAATACGTTGATCTCAACCATTTGGATTCTACACTTCCTGGCGATTTCTCCCGCCATAAACACCTTGTTGATTTGGCAGATGCCTCTGTTACTTTTAAACCCACCCATATTGGTACATGTATCATTGCTGTTCCTCAGGATGCAGCTACCCACTTAGCCGCGTTGTCCAGCATTGAGGAGACCCCTGTTCTGAGAACGCTCAATTAAATGCCAGTGTTGGCACTGATCTCCTCCCGCACCATGTTGCAACTGGTGTTAGGGACCTAAAAAGACTGCCACGAGGATATTAAACATATCCTTGAAGCCCAAGGCCATTCTGTCCTCCAGGTGGACACGTTCACTCGACCCCCCTCGTGGTCGTCACCGTCAGCCCCTTCGAGTTGTGAAAATCACCTTTGATAGTAGGACCCTTCTGCCTTCTATAATTCTTGCTGGTGCCAGATGCTTCATTCAAGAGTACATTCCCTCTCCTAGACTTTGCAATAAGTGCTGGAAGTTCGGACATGGTGACCTTAAATGCACATGTACTGTGTGTGGAACAAAGGTCACTAAGTGCACTTCTCCCCAGGTTTGCTGCCTCAATTGCAGTGAGACCCCACTCTACCTTCTCCCACACGTGTATACACTACAAACTTGAGGAAGCCGTCCTCAACTTGAAACACCGGGATCGTCTGTCTTTTCCTGAAGCGAGATGCCAAGTCCATCGTCTCAACCCTTTCACTGGCGTATCGTGTGCTCGCATTTTGCTCTCTACCTCTCCTCGTCCTTCCCACCTTACTCAGTCTCGCAACTGTTTCCAGGCCTTAGACCCAGGCACGCCCACCACCACCTTCCCTATTTCTTTATGTTTTGTTCCAAGGGGGTCCCCCTCCTGGTTCTCCATCTGGAGTTTTCCCCCTTCCTACCCAGTCTGCCATGTCTCCTGTGTCTTCTTTCCCATCTTCCCCCGATCCTTCTTCTCAACCCTCCCCCCCAGTCTCTTGGCCCTCCACGCTGCCTGTCTGTCCAGGCTGTTGTCCATCATCCTCCCAACAATCTTCATGTTCATTCCCGTTTTCCTCTTTTTGAGACAATTGAGTGTTGCCCAGGTTGCTGGCACACCTGTCTCTCCGAGTCAGAAACGTAAGCCTGGCTCCTCTCCTTCCTCCTCCCCAGCGGGTAAGAAGGCATCACTTTCTTCCTCGCCTTCCACCTCTGACTCTATCATTACGTCCCCTCCCATTTTGGTGGTCTGGCCCCCTGTCCCAGCTGTGGAGGTTTCTTTAGCCCCCGATTCCTTCTCGGTTGTTGCCCTTGTTGAGGTGCGCTCCCTGGTTTCTACCGCCCCCCCCCCCCCTCTCATCCTCCTGTTCTTGACCGCCTCTTATAACTGTCTCCCTCTCCTCCTCCGGACCCCATCCGTCCGCCTCTGGTATGTCCTCCCGCTCCCTTAGTTCCATCCTTACTCAGTTTACCCATGCCCCCTAACCCCGATTTTGCTGACCCTGATCCTGAGCTTCTTTAATATGCTGTGTTCTTCTTTGCCTTTGTTTCTTCATTGTTCTCTATTTGTCCTCTCTCCTTTTGACAATGTCTATTCTTCAATGGAATATTTGTGGCTTTTATGCCAACTTCCATGAACTCCAACTTGTGATTACAGAGTTTTCACCGCTTTGTGTATGTCTCCAGGAGTCAATGCTTGGTGCTCGTCCTGGTCACTTTCGTGGTTATTCCTTTCTCGCCTCACCTACACCCCCCCTCCCTCCCTCCTCCCCCCCCCCCTCTCTCTCTCTCTCTCTCTCTCTCTCTCTCTCTCTCTCTCTCTCTCTCTCTCTCTCTCTCTCTCTCTCTCTCTCTCTCTCTCTCTGTCTCTCTCTCTGTCTCTGTCTCTGTCTCTGTCTCTGTCTCTGTCTCTCTCTCTCTCTCTCTCTCTCTCTCTCTCTCTCTCTCTCTCTCTGTCTCTCTCTCTCTGTCTCTCTCTCTCTCTCTCTCTTTGTCTCTCTCTCTCTCTCTCTCTCTCTCTCTCTCTCTCTCTCTCTCTCTCTCTCTGTCTCTCTCTGTCTCTCTCTGTCTCTCTCTGTCTCTCTCTGTCTCTCTCTGTCTCTCTCTCTCTCTCTCTCTCTCTCTCTCTCTCTCTCTCTCTCTCTCTCTCTCTCTCTCTCTCTCTCTCTCTCTCTCTCTCTCTCTCTCTCTCTCTCTCTCTCTCTCTCTCTCTCTCACACCCCCTCCACCACCACACCCACCCAGCTTTTGTGGGGGTCCATAACTATACTGCTCTCTTGATTTGTACTGATGTTCCCTTCGTCCCCCTACTTTTCAATCTTCTAACCAATGCTCTGTAGCCTGTGTTTTTGTGAGTAAATGGTATATGGTCTGTTCCATTCATCTCCCTCCAAATGTCCCAATTTCTCTTCCTGATCTTAAGCACCTACGCACTGGACTCCATGCTAGAGCCTGTACTCCTGTTGAGGCGACTTCAACTGTCGGCATACCCTCTGGGGTGATGTTTTAACAAACACCCGAGGTCGCCTTCTTAAACTGTTCCTCCTCTTTCTTCCCTGTCTCTTCTGAATTCTGTTGAACCCACTTGTGTGGACTCTCGAACTTGCACCCTTTCCTGTCTTGACCTTTCTCTCTGCACATCGTCTCTTTACTTAGATTTCACGTGGCGGGTTCTTGATGACCTCCATGACAGTGACCATTTCCCCATCCTTGTTAATATTTCTCTTTTCACCCCTCCCCTCCCCTCTCCTTCCCCAGGTGGCAGTTTGTCAAGGCTGACTGGAATCTATTCACCCTCCGTGTTACTCTCTCTCTCCGACCTCTCCACTCTGCCTCTCCCTCGAGCCGCCCTTTTTCATGACACCGTCTTCGACGCTGCCCTCTACTCTATTCCTCGCTCTACCTCCCGAGACATGCAGAAGTGCATTCCCTGGTGGAATACGGACTGTGCTCAGGCTATTCATTGTAAGCGTGCAGCCTGGAAGAAACACCGACGCCCGCAAATGGATGATTTTTTTATTTTGTTTCGAGTGAAGTGTCCCATAGGGCCATCCATACAACTACACGTGAGAGTTGGAAATCTTATGTCTCCACCATTTCATCCGATACTTCTCTGCCACAGATCAGGAAGAAAATCCGCAAAATAGCGGGTAAGTTTGTTTCAGATGTCTCGTCAGTCCTTCATCTCCATGGTAATCTTGTAGCAGATCCAGTGACGGTCGCGACCAAACTGTGTTCCCACTTTTTGACTGTTTGCTCTGATTCTCATCTTGTAACACTGTAAGGTGTTTGGTTTAATTGTATTTAAAATACATAGAGATATATGAGTCAGACAAGGATTTGAGAAGGCGCCAGTTTGTCGGCTGGAGACTCACACCTCTAACCGTTAATGACCTCAAGTGACCTGAGGTCAGATCATGCGAATTTCACCTTGCTTCTGCTAATCTTATAATTGGAGCCTGGTAGCCTTCAAACATGCCGACATTTAAGGAGTGGCTTGGTAGAGAGCCTGAGGCTATCTACTTGTGGGCGGAGTTAGTTACTAGGTTCCCCAATATATACTCGGAGAGCTATCGATTCGAGAGCATTAACGAGAGAGAAGAACGGCAGTCAGCAGAGCAGGGAAGACGGCCTAGCAGGGAGGCTGTCGGCCGGCAGGGCGGGACAGTCTCTGTCATCTACAGACCCCCCCCCCCCTCTCAATCCCGCTATAGGCAGACACTTGGTGAGTTGAACATTAAGGTGACTTGGTCGTGTTTACATATGTTGTGTGATGATCAGGGGCAGACAGTTGTAGTGTTCTCAAATTCTTGGCTGATGACTCACTTTGCATATACTGTAAATCTTGAACGTTTGAATTGCTTAAAGTATGATACTTCATATGAAATATAATTATGAATTTATTATTTAAATTGTCTTTCTTCCCTACAGTTTTGAGTTGAGATGAGAAAGCCTCTGCGGTTTCATGATTTAATGAGTACATGATACAGATGGAACAGACTAATAATGACCTCGTGATAACATCTTTTGAGAATATTGTGATACAGACAAGTTCCATTCCTTGTCTTGTATGTAATGGCCTTGAATGGATGGTGGCAGCATTTCTTCTTCTACTTCTACTATCTACTCTTCTATGTCTACCTATCTACACCTCTCCCTCCACCCCTCTCTAAACTCTCACTTTCAACTAATGACCCTCTTCGCTCCTCCCACCTCTCTACCTCTCATCCCAAACCCTCACTAATTACTTCACTATTCATTTCTTTCCTTTCGTTTTCTCTTATACATTTGTGGCAGTGAAATGTATTCTAGAGTTCTCTCTAGAGTTTCGGGTAGCTGGTCAAGTTACGGTGCCTTGTAGTCTTAGCACCTAGGTAGTCGAATACCTAGGTTACAAGGTGTTGAACGAGAGGTTTCCTTAGGAACTCTGGAGGGGCTCTAGAATAGTTAGCTAACTGGGGACGGGATAACGGACTAGAGAGAGCTGTTTCCCCCGGCCTCGTTAGTTAACTGGGGGGTGGAATAATGGACTAGATAGAGCTATTTCCCCCACCCCCCCCCCCCCCCCGTTACAATCTTCCCCAATCCTTCCTTCCTTCCTTCGTAAGGAGGTCAAAAGGAAACTATGAAGTTCGCATAGCAGGGTGGGCAGGAACAGGTCCTGTTTTTTTTTTCAGTTATACCAAACAGGGACTGGGGGGAGGGGTAATGGATCCATTGGAGGCAGAGACAGGTCAGATAGCGGATGGTGGCGAGGAGACAAGTGGTGTTTTTAATAAATATTTTATCTCCGTATTTGCTGAAGAGGAACTTAACACTGTGCCTTTAGCCAAGTGGGTCTGTGTGGGTGGGGACGAGGACGGGTTGACTGGTTTGGCGGTTGCTAGGAATGATGATAGGCAGGTGGTGAGGCTCAGGCCGAGCACTTCGTCCACCGGGGCCGGACGAAGTGTTTGCCAGGGTGCTTAAGAAATGCAAAGGGAAGCTTTGCGAGCCATTGTCTGCCATGTTTGGTAGATCATTGGAGTCGGGCGGAGTACCAGAGTCATGGAGGGTTGCTGGTGTGGTATCAGTTTTTAGGAGAGAAGATGGATCGCTTGCGTCAGGCTGTCAGCCGGTTGACCTAGTGTCAATTGAGGGAGGGTTGCTTGGGTCGATAGTTGTGGGTGCCATTCATCTTCATCTTGAAGAACATGGATTGGTAACCGATTCAAAGCATGATTTTGCTGGTGGCCGTTTGTGTTTGGCAGGTTTGCTATCATTTTCCTCCACTTCAGCATAGTTGGGGCAGTTGATAGTGGTAAGGTTTGTGATGTTGTGTATCTTAACTTTAGCAAAGCTTTTGATACAGTGCCACATGAAAGACTGATTAAAAAGATAGAGGCTCATGGTACTGGGGGTGCTATATTAAGTTGGATTAGGGCATGGCTATACCACAGGAAACAGAATTAGTATAAATGGGGTTAAGTCAGAGTGGGAACATGTTGTAAGTAGGGTGCCTCAAGACTCTGTCCTGGGACCTGTTGTTCATAATATATATAAATCATTTAGATTCAGGTTTGAGCAGCAATATTTGAAAATTTGCCGATGATACAAAAATCGGGAGGGAAATAAGTATGGAAAGGGACTCGCTATCACTTCAAGACGATCTAAATAGGGTTTTGAAATGGTTGAACGATTGGCAGATGCAGTTTAATGCTGACAAATGTAAGGTTCTGAGGTTAGGTAATACAGTAATGATAGTTACAAGATACGAGTTAGATGGTGTTGAGATTGCGAAAGTGATATAGGAGTTATGATTGGTAAGAATTTAAAACCAAAAAATCAATTCATAAATGTTCGTAATAAAGCAAATAGGACATTGGAATTTATTAAACGAAGCATTACTAATAAGACTCCTGGTGTTCTTCTTCAGCTATATCTTGCTCTGGTTAGGCCCCATTTAGATTGTGCTGTCCATACTATAGAATGGATATAAATTCACTAGAACACGTCCAGCATAGGATGACAAAGTTAATCCCCAAAATTAGAAACCCGTCATATGAAGAAAGATTGACAAAGCTTGATTGATTGATGAAGATTAAGCCACCTAAGAGGTGGCACGGACATGAATAGCCCGTAAGTGGTACAATTTTTTTTTCTCAGTATTCTGAGGTTGCATTTAACCATCATGCTGTTATCGTGGGGGAGGATACTGCTTCACAGTCTTTATGAGGGTGTCCAGCTGCTGGACACCTTTGTTGACCAGGAGAGTGGCTGTGTTGATGGCTTCAGGGTGGCCACTGCATGATTCAGGAACTCTTAAAGCTCTTCTAAGGTCATTGGTTGCTTCACATTCCAGAAGATAGTGAAGTAATGGCTTTTCTGTGACAGTTTGGCAGAAGATGCACTCTCTCTGTCAGGGTTCACCAATCTCCCAGTTGCATCTGTAACCTAGACGTAGTCTATATAACCTAACTGCTATTTCCCTGTGGATTCCTTTTGGGATATTTAACCTTTCTAATTTGGTTGCCTGAAGATACCATGTTGCAGATGGCAAACCTTCAGCTATTCTCTGGTGTAGGTAGGCTTTGTTGAGATGTGAGAGTTTTTTGGTGATGTTTTTTATGTTCTCTAGGCTGGGTTGAATTGTTTTATGTATCACTGGATGACGAGTTGCCAATTTAGCAATTTCATCAGCTTTTTCATTTAATGGGATTCCAATATGGGATGGAATCCAGTTTAAGGTTATATTGAGTCCTTTGCCTTTAGCGACTGCTCCAAGATACAAAATGGTGGTAATTATTTCCACGTTATCTTTCCACTGTTTTTGTCCTAGTATTTGAAGTGCAGCTTTTGAGTCTGTGTGTATGATTGCATTTTGAGTGTTTTGTGCAATCACATATGCGAATGCCTGTTGTATGGCAAACAGCTCAGTTTGGGTTGATGATACTAGTCCTCCCAGTCTCCAATATGCCTGTACGCTGGCCGTGCAAAGAGCAGCGCCAGCACTCTCATATTCTGTGTCCACCGATCCGTCTGTGAAGATGTGGGTGGCTCCTGCTACTGCTATGCTATACATTTGCTCTTCTATTATGCGCCTTAGGATTGTCGGATCATAGGCAGCCTTTTTCATTGGGAGACTTTCTATTACTATTTTGAAAGTAGGCTCTTCCCACGGTGCGGAAGGAGTGTAATTTGGGTGTGGATGATCACCCTCTCTATCAAGAATCATGCTTTTTAAATGTAGTCTGTTTACGACTTTTCCTGCTCTTGCAGCCCAAGAGTTTCCATTGTTTTGGCCTAGTCCAACCACCAAGGCCTGCCGTACTGGGATTGGATCAGAAGAAATAATTATCTTGCTGATAATTGTAGCTGTCCTTTGTGATATTCTTTCTTGTAGAGAGGGCAAACCCGTCTCCAGTCTAAGAGTTTCAAGCCTGGTCCACATGGGGTCTCCCAGTGCGGCTCTCATAGCATTGTTTTGGGCAACTTCAAGCTTTTTCCACTGTTGGTGTGATAGATTTGTGAGTGCAGGTGCGGCATAATCGATCACTGATCTGACTGCCTGTACATAGTATGTGCGAAGGACTTGCAGATTGGCTCCTCCAGAAAGGGAGGTTAGCGACCTGAGGATTGCCGTTCGGGCCGCAGTTCGCTCTCTCAAGTAAGTGACATCAGCATTAAAATTCATGTGTGTGTCCAGGATGATTCCTAGATACTGATAGGTGTCGACCCATTCAATTGGTTGACCCTGTAATGTGAGTTGGATGTTGGGCTTCGCTATTTTTATGGGCATGGACTTTGACGCGGACGACTTTGTCATCATCATAATAGAAAGGGATGCGGCGCGCCTTGCACCCAAATGCTTAGACTGCATCAGTAAAGAGGCAAAACAGATTGGGATCAAACTCAACCCCTCAATTGACAAAGCTTAAATTACATTCTCTTGAAAGGCAAAGAATTAGGGGTGTACAAGTGGATGAATGGGCATAACAAAAGGGGATATTAATAGGGTATTAAAAGTATCAACACAAGACAGAACACAAAACAATTTGTATAAATTGAATAAGTTTAGATTTAGGAAAGACTTGGGTAAATGCTGGTTCAGTAATAGGATTGTTGATTTGTGGAACCAATTACCATGATAGAGGTGGAATCCCTTGATTGTTTCAAACGTGGGTTGGACATGTATATGAGTGGGATTGGGTTGTTATAAATAGGAGCTGCCTCGTATGGGCCAATAGGCCTTCTGCAGTTACCTTTATTCTTATGTTCTTATGTAAGCCCGTTCTTGAATCTCGTCCCTTAGATTTCCGTACTAATCTCCAACTTCCCTATAACGATCCCTTCTCTCTCTCTCCGAATTTCAGTCTGCTCTGGCCTTCTGTGGTTCTACAGCAGCTGGCTCAGATGACATTCATTATGAGATGCTTTGCCATCTCCCTCCATGTGTATCTTGGTATTTACTGAATCTGTATAACCGGGTCTGGGAGTCGTCGTCAGTCCCTGAGGACTGGCTCGATGCCGTTGTACTTCTTATTTGGAAACTGGGGTCTCTCGGGACATCCCTTAAGGACTTCCGCCCTATTGCCCCTACGAGTTGTGTCTGCAAGCTCTTTGAACGTATGGTCAATGTTCGTCTGGTGTGGTTCTTGTAGCACTATCATCACCTCTCCCCTTCTCAATTTGGTTTTTGCAAGTGCCACAGCACGACTGATGTCTTGGTGAACTTGGAGGTCTTTATTTGTAATGCTTTTCTGGGGGGGAGCCCCTACGGCTCCCCGGGGTTTACTAGGCTGATATGTTAATGTCAGACTTTGGCATCAGTCATGTGTATGGAGTTCTTTGGGCCTACCGGGGACCACGAGCCAGAACCTGGCCCCCCTCTAGAGAGGCAAGGGGAGCAATGACCTACAGAAACCCCCGTGTGAGTGGAAGCATTCTATGTCTGCTATCGACCGGGTTAGGCACCCAGAAAGGTAACGTCCCAAAGCAAACTCTTATTCTGGTGAAAATTGCAACCAAAAGCCGAACGAGTGGATAGAACTCCCCAACAAAAATGAGCAAACTAGTATGACGTCACCCATCGCCGCGCTGCTGTCTGCGCAGCTCCCCCCTCCCCGGGAGGGGAAAGCGGAAGCCCCAGACTCACCGCGCCGGCGATCCACACCCCAGTTCTTTAAGCTGATGCTATCGGCTCGGTCGTGTGCTCTGGCTCCAGTCTTTTTTGCAGCGCTGTGCCTTGTATGTGGCAGCTGTACTCTGGGGGCTCCCGGGTCGCCCGGTGGTTGCTCGAGGGTCTTGTGTGGGGGCCTAAACTTCACGATGCTGGTCTACCCGCCGGGTCGTGCCTGGCTATGTCGGCTGTTCTGGTTCCTTCGGGGATGTCCCTTCCGCCTCTCTCATGATCGCTGGGTTCAGACATAAGAACATAAGAACATAAGAACAAAGGTAACTGCAGAAGGCCTATTGGCCCATACGAGGCAGCTCCTATTCTATAACCACCCAATCCCACTCATATACTTGTCCAACCCGTGCTTGAAACAATCGAGGGACCCCACCTCCACAATGTTACGCGGCAATTGGTTCCACAAATCAACAACCCTGTTACTGAACCAGTATTTACCCAGTAAGACCCCAGACCCCGGGGTCTTTGTCAGTTGCTGCGTCGCCGGCTTCTTCTTCGGGTTTTTTTGGGGTTCAGTGCCTTGGCGCCTACACATCACCCTCGCTCGATGTGTTCACGGACGCATCGTCTCTCGGCTGGGGCTTTGTGACCAGTGCTCACCAGGCCGGCCAGGGACAGTGGGGTCCGTCCTTCCGCCGAGCTCACAGCACTCTGCGGAAGTTCGCAGTAGTGTGGTTTGCTCTTCAGAGGCTTCAGGTCGCCCGCGGATCGACGATCCGGCTCTTCGGGTGACTCGTCTGCCGAGTTCTCGGGGTTTGGCTCTCCTAGCAGTTCACGTGCGGGAAGTGTCCAACGTCTTTGCGGACGGCCTGCCTCGTTTCGTTCTCCTCTCCACGGAATGGACGGTCAACACCGACCCCTTCTGTTGGCTTTGCCAGACATTTGGACGCTCCGAGGTGGACCTCTTTGCATAGACGTGGTCGCGGAGCCTTCCTCTGAATGTGGCGTCCTTTCCCGACTACGAGGCCATCGGGGTCGACGCCTTTCGGCAGGACTGGTTGAGGTGGGGATTCCTGTACCTCTTTCCCCTGGGTCAGCTGTTGCTCCAGGTCCTGACTCGCTTGGAGACTTACCAGGGAAGAGTTGTCCTCTTGGCCCCTTGGTGGCCGGCCCAGCCGTGGTTTCAGGCGCTGCTTGCTCGGTGTCCGAACCCGAAGGTTTTCTCGTGGCGCCGCCTCTTCCAGCAGATTGGACCGGTAAGTCACGTGGATGGTTCGATCTTCTCGAGTCTTCGCGTATGGTATTTTTGACTCGAGTTTATCATCATCTCTATGGTGATCAGGTGGCTTCCTTAAGAACATAAGAACATAAGAACAAAGGTAACTGCAGAAGGCCTATTGGCCCATACGAGGCAGCTCCTATTCTATAACCACCCAATCCCACTCATATACTTGTCCAACCCGTGCTTGAAACAATCGAGGGACCCCACCTCCACAATGTTACGCGGCAATTGGTTCCACAAATCAACAACCCTGTTACTGAACCAGTATTTACCCAAGTCTTTCCTAAATCTAAACTTATCCAATTTATATCCATTGTTTCGTGTTCTGTCCTGTGTTGATACTTTTAATACCCTATTAATATCCCCCCGGTTATGTCCATTCATCCACTTGTAAACCTCTATCATGTCACCCCTAACTCTTCGCCTTTCCAGTGAATGCAACTTATTCCTTATTAGTGTCCCACCTGCGGGCTTCATCTCAGCGGCAGTATGAAGTTTCCTGGCGGTCCTTCCGGTTCTTCTTACGTCTTCGTCGTTGTACTTCGCTTTCTGTTAGGGTGGTGTGGTCTTTTCTCTCTTGGTTGTTCCAGGACTGTCTCCTTATGCCTAATACTGTCGCCTCGTATCGTGTGGCGCTGGCGAAGCCGCTGCAGCTTGCTTTCGGTATTGATGTCACGTCTGTGCCGTTTCGCAAGCTGTCTCAGGTGTTGTTTCACCTCCGGCCTGCTCATGCGCCGCCTGAGCCATCCTGGTCTTTGGACAGAGTGCTCTTTTCTTTTTTCTCCTTTGGTTACTGATTGTTTTTCAAAGGCTCTTTTCCTGTTGGCATTGGCCTCTGGGGGGTCGGGTTGGTGAGCTTCATGCTCTCCTCCAGCACAGAGGTTTCCTTTCTTCCCTGCTCCTTCGGTCGAGGAGATTAGTTTGTTCGTCGGCAGTCCTCTCCTTTTTTTCTGGCGAAGAATGAGACTACTGCTTTCCGGGGGGGGCCTGAGTTGTTGATGCTTGGTTGGTTAGGCCGGGGGTGCATCATGTTTTGTGTCCGGTTGCAGCTCTCCGCCGTTATTTGCGTGCCACAGCTTCAGGGTCCGTGGACGCGCTTTGGGTTGATTCAGTTTCCCTTCTTCCCTGTTCGAGAGTGCGGGTCTTCCAGGTCGTCCGCAGGGTTATTAAGGCTAGCCAGCCTGTGGTCTATCCCCGTGCCCATGACGTTCGCAAGTTTGCAGCTCTTGCCGGCGTCTTTGACAATATGTCCTGGGCTGACATTCGGGCGTGGGGATTTTGGCGTTCGAACAGGGTCCTAGCTGCTCGTTACCTTGTTAACATTCCTGAGCCCAGTCGGGCCTGTGTTGCTTTGGTTCGGCGGATGCAGCCAGTTATCTCGACTTTGGGTTGAGGAGTGAGAAGCAACCACCTCCTGGGTAAGTCCCTTTTATTTCCCCTGTGGGTAGTTAGCTCCGGGGAGCCGTAGGGGCTACCCCCAGAAAACCAGCGTTGAATGTAATGAAACGCCATTTTCTGGGTGAGTTCCGAAGGCTCCCCGGCATCCCTCCCTCCCTCCGGTCGGCGTTTTTTTGCGTGTTTTGACATCCAGCCTCATAACTGGGATGTAGATCACCGGCGCGGTGGGTAGAGAGGAAAGAGGGGGGCCCAGACCTCCCGCACTGGCTACCCAACTCCAGTTCAGAGGCTGAACTGAATTTCGAATGAGTACGAAAAAATATAAAAAAGTGTTTTCTTGGTTGGTGCAGTAATAGGCAAACAAGATTTCTTGGCTGGCACATCACAGTGGTTAAACTTTTAAATGTAAAATTTGTATGAAATGTGTACCCAAGATTTTTACAGGTTTGTTATTCATAGTAATAAAAAACATGGTAATATCCTCAAGTATAATTTACTAAACACTGAGTTTCACAGGAGAATGTGAATATAGTTACAGCAGTAAGCTTAAATCTAGTATTACCAATGTCACTTAAAATGTCACAAGCCTCAGTTCTGTGCATTATAAAGTTTTATTGATAACAAAATTATAGTAGGTATCTTACGGGACTCCCAACCATTGTAATTGAGGCCCCTTGGTATCTTGTCTGAACTATGACAAAGGCAATCTTTTAACATAAATATTTTCTTAATATAGCATAAAAGCTTTATACAAATTTGCATTTCACAATATATATACAATTACATATGATTAAATTCTCTTGGTTGGAATCCTAAGCATGTCGTTCATTTAATCAAGGAGCAAGGGCAATAGGTAGTGTTGTTCCACATGGTCCCTCAAAGTGAAACCTGAAATAAAATAATTCTAAATTATACAAAACCACATACTAGTATTTTGAGTCTTGCCAATCAGGAGAGAGAGAACTCCAGTTCATATGCCAGGAATATTTCTCAATACAGTACTGATATAAACAATATTATGCAAGGTATTTACAACACAGTACTGTACTGTACTGCAGTTAATGAGAAACTGTATGTTTTGGATAATGGGATTTTCAAAACAAGCTCCTCCTCCAACTGCTTGAAAAAAATTAGATATCCTAAGGAAATGCAAATGGTTGTTGGCACAGGATAAATATCCTAACCATGATGCACATGACCACCAGGTGGCAGCCCACATCACTCAGGCTCCAGCCAGCCTGCCTCTTCACTTACAAGCAGCCTGAACCAACCTTCTTCATTTCACACACCTAATCATAGTCCCTATTGAGGGACTACCAGGAAAAGAAAAAAAAAGCATTGAATGTAATGAACTGCCCCTTTCTAGGCGAGCCCCAGCAACTCCCTAAAGCTATCTGAACTGATATGTGCTATATTAGTTTGGAGTCATCAGTCACAGTTCTTATGCCTACCGGGGACCATGATCCAGAACCTCGTTCCGTCAGAGAACCAGGGGCCAGGTTCCTGGTGGGGCAGCAGTGTCACCTGCACTCTGGGTCCATGTGAGGGGCCAGGTTCCTGGTGGGGCAGCAGAGTGTCACCTGCACTCTGGGTCCATGTGAGGGGCCAGGTTCCTGGTGGGGCAGCAGAGTGTCACCTGCACTCTGGGTCCATGTGAGGGGCCAGGTTCCTGGTGGGGCAGCAGTGTCACCTGCACTCTGGGTCCATGTGAGGGGCCAGGTTCCTGGTGGGGCAGCAGTGTCACCTGCACTCTGGGTCCATGTGAGGGGCCAGGTTCCTGGTGGGGCAGCAGTGTCACCTGCACTCTGGGTCCATGTGAGGGGCCAGGTTCCTGGTGGGGCAGCAGAGTGTCACCTGCACTCTGGGTCCATGTGAGGGGCCAGGTTCCTGGTGGGGCAGCAGAGTGTCACCTGCACTCTGGGTCCATGTGAGGGGCCAGGTTCCTGGTGGGGCAGCAGAGTGTCACCTGCACTCTGGGTCCATGTGAGGGGCCAGGTTCCTGGTGGGGCAGCAGAGTGTCACCTGCACTCTGGGCCTCTGTGAGGGGTGTCAGGTTCCTGGTGGCGTTGCAACGTGTCCTACCTTACCTTTACCCTAAGGTGTTTTCGGAGCTTATTGTTCCCGTGGCCCGGTCCTCGACCAGGCCTCCTCGTTGCTGGACTGGGCAACCTGGCTGTTGGACGCTGCTGCTGCTCACAGTCTGATTGATCAGGTATCCTTTAGAGGTGCTTATTGAGTTCTCTCTTGAACACTGTGAAGGGGTCAGCCAGTTATGCTCCTTATGTGTAGTGGAAGCGTGTTGAACAGTCTCGGGCCTCTGATGTTGATAGAGTTCTCTCTCAGAGTACCTGTTGCACCTGTGCTCTTCAACGGGGATATTCTGCACATCCTGCCATGCCTTTTGGTCTCATGTGATGTTATTTCTGTGTGCAGGTTTGGGACCAGCCCCTCTACTATTTTCCATGTGTGAATTATTATGTATCTCTCCCGCCTGAACTCTGAAGGATCTCTGCACACACTCCAGGTCAGCAATTTCTTCAGCTTTGAAAGGGGCTGTCATTATGCAGCAGTATTCCACTCTAGAGAGCACTAGTGTCTTGAAAAGTAGCTTCATCGGTATAGTATCTCTAGTGTGAAAGGTTCTCGTTATCCAACCTGTCATTTTTCTTGCAGTTGTGACAGCTACTTTATTGTGTTCTTTAAAGGTAAGGTCTTTCGACATGAGTATATCCAAATCCTTTGCATTGCTTTTTTGTTCTATGTTATGATTTGACTGAGTTTTGTACGTGGTTTCCGTTTTTATAATTTGATTTTTTCCGCAGCGCATGGGTTGGAACTTATCTTCGTAAAACACCATATTATTTTCTGTAGCCCATAGAAAGACCTGATTTACATCTGATTGTAGGTTTGCCGTGTCCTCTATGCTGTCTACTCTCATAAAAAACCTAGTGTCATCTGCAAAGGTTGATACAGTACTATAGATTGTGTCCTTGTCTATATCCGATATGAGGATGAGAAAAAGTACTGGAGCAAGCACAGTACCCTGGGGGATTGAGCTCTTCATGGTTGATGGACCGGATATTATTTTGTTGACTATTACACACTGGATTTTGTTTGTCAGGAAATTGTAGATCCATTTGCCTATTTTTCCGGATATTCCTTTTGAACGCATTCTGTGTGCAATAACACCATGGTCACATTTGTCAAAGGCTTTTGCGAAATCTGTGTAAATTACATCAGCGTTTTGTTTTTGTCTTCCATAGCATCTAGTGCCATGTCATACTTATCCAGCAACTGTGACATACAAGAGCGTCCTGTTCTGAAACCATGTTGTCCGGGATTTTGGAGATGCTGTGATTCCATGTATTTAAAAAGTGATCTTACTCTTAGCACTCTCTCAAAGATTTTTATGAAGTGTGATGTTAGTGCTATCGGTCTGTAATTTTTTGCCTCTACCTTATTTCCTCCTTTAAGGAGTGGTGCTATCTCTGCTGCTTTTAGTATGTCAGGGATAGCGCCAGTATCTAGGCTTTGTCTCCAAAGAATGTGAAAGGCCTGCGATAGTGTTTTTTTACAGTTCTTAATGAATATGGAGTTCCAAGAATCAAGGCCTGGTGCAGAGTGCATAGGCATACTGTTTATGGCTTCTTCAAAATCCAGTGTGGTTCTTCTTGAGGTTATCTTGAGATGATTTCGGGGCTTAGCGTCCCCGCGGCCCGGTCATCAACCAGGCCTACTTTTTGTTACACACTCCCCGGGAAGCAGCCCATAGCAGCTGTCTGACTCCCAGGTACCTATTTACTGCTGGGTGAACAGGGGCATCAGGGTGAAAGAAACATTTTGTCCATTTGTCTCCGCCCCCCACCGGGGATCGAACCCGGAACCTCAGGACTACGAATCCGAAGCGCTGTCCACCCAGCTGTTTGGCGCCTAGGGTAACGTCTGATATATGATTTGATGTTGGTATCATATCCATGAAAAATTCATTTGGGTTATCAATCTTTAGTGTGTTTAGTGGCTCGCTGAAAACAGAGTCATACTGCTTCCTCAGTATCTCGCTCATTTCTTTGTTGTTAATGGTGAAAGTTCCATCTCCCTTTCGCAGGGGCCCGATACTAGATGTGGTTTTGGATCTTGATTTTTCATACGAGAAAAATATTTTGGATTTCTCTCTATTTCACTGATGGCTTTTTGCTCTCTTTGCCTCTCCTGGATTTTGTATGATTCTTGTTGCTTTAGTTCAATTGTTTCTATATCTCTACCCAACTTTCTTTGCCATTCTTGAGATAGGGTGCGACTCTCAAGTTGTTCCACGATTCGTTTTCTTCGCCTATAGCGGGAACGACGTTCCTGTTCCAATCTGCATCTCTTCCTCTTTTTTCTTAGAGGTATGTGGTTTGCGCATATTTCTAGTGCTACTGAGCTTATTTTTTTCCAGGTACTGGTTCAGGTTTGCATTTTCTAGCTGTTCTTCCCAGCTTATTTCTGTGAGGTCTTGGTTTATCTGCTCCCAGTTTATCTGTTTATTATTGAAGTTGAATTTGTTAAACTCTCCTCCACCTGGAATTGGGACTGATTTTGAAGGTCTATTCCCCATGCTTGGGATTGCTTAGGGAGTGTTACCTGCACACTATGAGGAGCCAGGTTCCTGGTGGGGCAGCAAAGCGGCTCCTGCACTCTGGGCCTCTGTGAGAGGCCAGGTTTCTGGTGGGGCAGCAGAGGCACCTGCACTCTGGGCCTCTGTGAGGGACCAGGTTCTAGCTGTGGTCCCTGGTAGGCCAAATAAAACTCCTCAGCTGATGTGACCTAGTAGTTGGGAGCCATTTCAGCAAGATTGCTTCAGGAAGCCATAAGGGTATTCCCCAGAATAAAGGAACAGAACAAATAAATGGCCCCTAAAGGATGAACAATGTCCAAAGGCAGCCAGCACTTTGCTTGAAGCAGAGATGCTCACCCATGACTGGTGGACCAGAGCACTACTGGTAGACCTTTCCATTATAACATCAGCAAAAGAACTGACTCGGAGAGCCAGCTGTGGGCAGGAGCCCACAGCCATGGTGGTGATTGGTACTAACGAATTTCGAGTTAGTTTGAGTGAATCTCTTGCTGTGTGTGTGAATCGTTTGCAGAGGTGTTTGGCAGTTTTGTGACTACATTTTCAATGAACTTTCTAGTTCTCTGTAAAGCTTTGCCGACTTTCTAGATGCTTTCCCAGTACGGCAGCAAATTGTTACATGCTCCCTGCACCTCTGTGCGAGGGGCCTGCTTCTGATCCCTGGTAGGTATTCTTGAGATGATTTCGGGGCTTAGCGTCCCCGCGGCCTGGTCCTCAACCAGGCCTCCGTTTTGTTACACACCCCCAGGAAGCAGCCTATAACATTTGTCTAACTCCCAGGTACCTATTTACTGCTAGGTAAACAGGTCCATCAGGATGAAAGAAACTCTGCCCATTTGTTTCCATGTCCACCGGGGATCGAACCCGGAACCTTAGGACTACAAATCCCGAGCGCTATCCACTCACCTGTCAGGCCCCTGTGAAAGGTCAAGAAGAATTTTCACGACCGAGATGACACATCAGCATGGAGCAATCTCGGCAAGATAGCTTCAGGGAGCTACCAAAGGGGCTCCACCAAGAAAGTATGGCTGCTATTCATATTTCAGAATAATAAGAATGACTGCTTAACTTGTGGTGATAAGTCAAATAGCATGTGAGAATTTTCAGCAAACACTTGAGAATAAGATGAAAATAAGAGCAATGAAATGCATTATAAATGGCACTACTGTTCCCCAAAATTAAAAACTGCTATAATTTTTGTAAAGCTTTTTTTGCCAAGAATGAATATCGGTCAAAATATTCAGCAACTTGCCCAAATGAGTCTGTAGCTGGTGTTGCTTCTAGGTTGAATTCTGCTACTGGCACTCCTCGAGCTGCAACTTGTGGGGCAAACATAGCAGCAGGATACACTACTGAAGACGTTCCCACCACCAAACACAAGTCACACGTCCTCAGCTCATCCTCTGAATGTATTCATGGGCAAATATTTTTCTAGTATTGATTTCATGTACATCAAACCTGTATTTCCAAAATGTTTTGAAGAAATGTCCACAATTCTAGCTTTATTAATGTCATGAACACTGTTGATATTGTGGTCTATATTGCAGTCAAATCTATTGTACACTTTGTTTGCAAGAAAATGTTGCAGAAGTTAAGCTTCTATGAGCAATGCTTCCAAGAGCCACAGATTATGTGAAGTGAAAATAGAAGTGAGCATGAAAGAAACCAGCATTAAATGTAATAAAACGCCATTTTCTGGGTGAGTCCCAGAGGCTTCCCTGAGCTATCCAGGCTGATATGTATATATTAGCTTTCTGGCATCAATGTGCATGGAGTTCTTGCCTACCGGGGACAACGAGCCAGAACCTGGCTCCCCCTCAAATGAGGCACGAGGAGCAATGGCCTTCAGAAACCCTTGTGTGGTTGGGAGCATTTTATGTTTGCCATCGACCGGGTCTGGCATCCAGAAAGGTAAGCGCCCCAAAACAAACCCCTATTCTGGTGAAAATATTGCTACTGTGACGATAATCTCTTTCAAGAGAGATTGAGCCTGCTCTTCCCTATATCATTTACGTCATTCTACAAGTACAAGATGCTATATTAAAGATACGTCCACCAGTATCACAAAACGTTTTGCCCAGGAAGCAAAGCGTACCTTGCACCACCCGACACGCCGGCTCTCCACCCGTCGTCAACGAGCAAACTACCCATTCTCCGCAGGCAGGCGGAGATGCCGGGAAGCTTCCAGACTCACCCAAAAAACCAGCGTTGAATGTAATGAAACGCCATTTTCTGGGTGAGCCCCGGAGGCTCCCTGGAACTTATCGGGCTAATGTATGTTATATTAGACTGGGACATTAGCTAAGGAGTTCAGACCTACCAGGGACCAGCACCAGAACCTGGCCCCTTCAGAGAGGTTTCAGGGAGCAATGGCCGTGGAAAACCTCTTATGGTTGGGGTTTTCCTTATCTGCCATCGACCGGGGTCAGGCACCCAGAAAGGTAGGCATAACAAAACAAACCCCACATGGTAAAAAACTAAAACAAAAAACTGAACAGAGAGGTAGAAACTCCCTACAATCCCAAGGAAACAAGCAAACATCACACTTTACTGCCGTGCCGATCGTCCACACAGCCCTCCCTGTTCCGAGAGGGGGAGGGGGGAGCCCCGGACCTACCGCGTTGGCTGCCTAGCATTAGTTCGGAGGCTAAGCTTCAACCAATGCGAAAAAACTGCCGACCGGTGGGAAGGAGGGTTGCCAGGGAGCTTCCGGAGCTCACCCAGAAAATGTCGTTTCATTACATTCAACGCTGGTTTCATTATTTGGTGAGAAAGCTGAAATGAGTATACACATTTAGGTGTCACCATGCGCTTACCCGCACGCTCGCCCGCACGTCGGGTGCATGACCCCTAAGTTGACCGCGCACCTGTCTGGTGACCGATAGTGTTAAGATCCAAATAGATAAAATCATGAGGACAAATGCTGGGATATTTAACAAGCTACTGGCTTCCTGTCCTAGTCGAGACCATCAGAAAGATAGTGGTCCTCAGGTAAATTTTGAACTGAAGCAGTAGCTGTCTCAATAATTATGGCTTTGGCAGGTAGGTGATTCCATTGAATTATTACCCTATGGGTGAAAAAGCATCTCCTGTTGTCTATCCTACAATGTGGCTTGTTGAGCTTGAAGCTTTTGTCCCTTTCGTGAATTATAATGAATTATTATCTTTTACTTATTTAATGTCTCGAGCTTTCCTGTTGTTTTGTTTGCCAAGGAACTGGGCTTTACCCGGCATGACAGTTGACTTAGTTCTGGGGGGGGGGTCATATTTATCACTTTGCTGAACCTTTTCTAGTCTTAAATACAAGTAGATATTACAGTATGTAGATACACAATCATAAATACACGTACTTCTGTCTTTGAACCTTAGTAAAACAATGATATAATAGGCTTTTGATTATGTGGAAAGCTATTCCTGAGTTTGGCAATCAGATGCTCCCTTAAGCAACCTAGTGGTACAGACCAAAAAACAAACTCCTTGAAAACAAAGAATCAAATCTGCTGACCTGCTCTGGATAATACATCAGGATCAAGACCTTCTCCAAACCAGACCACATTAGGACGCAAGAGTCCTGAACATGTTACACATCTTGGAAGCTCAGAATCTGGAATTCTTGCATCTTCTGCCTTTGGATCTGGGGCTCTGAAATATGCAATTATTAATTAACCAATTAAATAAAGAAAACCTGGATATAATCAAGCTAGGTCCTGTAGGTTTTGTTACTTGGACCAATGATATTGTTATTATGATGGGATTCTGGCTTTAACCCTTAAACTGCATAACACATCATATGATGTGTTGAGTAACTGTTATGAAATTGCGAACCACATCATAAATGATGTTTAGAAGTACCGCACAAGATTTAAAAGACCCACGGCTACACGGGGTTCACATAAGCTTCCTCATGGCTATTGTAAACAGACGCCATTTTTCATTTTTCTTTTAAATCGTGGGCAACATTCACTGGTGTGAAAGCCTCAGTACTGAGTGAGCCACCAAAGCTGGCACATGCAGCATGAGCTCACAGCATTGCCTAAAAAAATAAAAAAACCAGCATTGAATGTAATAAACGCCATTTTCTGGGTGAGCCCCTACGGCTCCCTGGAGCTTATCGGGCTAATGTATGTTATATTAGACCGGGACATTAGCTAAGGAGTTCAGACCTACCAGGGACCAGCGCCAAAACCTGGCCCCTTCAGAGAGGTTTCAGGGAGCAATGGCCCTGGAAATCCCCCTTGTTGTTGGGGTTTTCCTTATCTGCCATCGACCGGGGTTAGGCACCCAGAAAGGTAGGCATAACAAAACAAACCCCACATGGTAAAAAACTAAACAGAAAACCGAACAGAGAGGTAGAAACTCCCTACAATCCCAAGAAAACAAGCAAATATCACACTTTACTGCCACACCGATCATTTGCGCAGCCTTCCCCGCCCCGAGAGGGGGCGGGGGGAGCCCCGGACCTCACCGCGCCAGCTGCCTAGTATCAGTTCGTAAACTAATATCAACCGGGACAGATGCTTCTCTGGCCTCAGTTTCCTAGGCGGTGTTTGCCTTTCGTGGCGTTCACTGCTGTGTGTTGTGTTGTGCGGTGGCCAGGTGTTCCTCATCAGTACCGGGGCTGCATGCGCTTAGGGGCTTCCTTCCCTAAGCGCCCTGTGAGTACTGCCCCTGCATGACAGGGTGATCTTCCTTGGGGGCGTTCGGGAACCATTCCTGTAGAGGTTCTTGCTGCTCGGCATTTGCCTCGCCCTTGGGGCCAGCTGGGGCTTGGGGCCCTTGTTTGGCCCTGGGTAGGGACTGGTATTGTGCTGGTTAGGGCGTCAAGGTGTTGCACGACCTGCCACCTAAGCGGCGACCGGTTCCTGTTTCCTCTGGGGACGGTGTACTTTTGCGGGGGTTTTCTTTTGTTTTTAATTTCATTTGCCTGGTGGGGTCTGCTTAGTGTGGCTATAGTTCCACTGGTAGTGTTTGGTGGCCCTTTGCTAGGCCCCCGTGATTGTACACGTCGCAGAGGTTTTCAGTGTTGTCCTCTACCCCCTAGTTAGTTTTGGGTTTTAACCGGTTAGCAACACCTTGCCCGGGCTTCCCATAGTTATTACCTTACGGGCCCTGGAAAACCCTGTCGGGGCTCAGTGGACCATTGAATGTGTCTTCCGGATTCCAACCCGTCTCGTACGGGTTCGTTGGTTGCTGTAATTACCTAAGTGTAGTTACAGGATGAGAGCTACGCTCGTGGTGTCCCGTCTTCCCAGCACTCTTTGTCATATAACGCTTTGAAACTACTGACGGTCTTGGCCTCCACCACCTTCTCACCTAACTTGTTCCAACCGTCTACCACTCTGTTTGCGAAAGTGAATTTTCTTATATTTCTTCGGCATCTGTGTTTAGCTAGTTTATATCTATTACCTCTTGTTCTTAAAGTTCCAGGTCTCAGGAAATCTTCCCTATCGATTTGATCAATTCCTGTTACTATTTTGTATGTAGTGATCATATCACCTCTTTTTCTTCTGTCTTCTAGTTTTGGCATATTTAATGCCTCTAACCTCTCCTCATAGCTCTTGCCCTTCAGTTCTGGGAGCCACTTAGTAGCATGTCTTTGCACCTTTTCCAGTTTGTTGATGTGCTTCTTAAGATATGGGCACCACACAACCACTGCATATTCTAGCTTTGGCCTAACAAAAGTCGTGAACAATTTCTTTAGTATATCGCCATCCATGTATTTAAAAGCAATTCTGAAGTTAGGAAGCGTGGCATAGGCTCCTCGCACAATATTCTTAAAGTGGTCCTCAGGTGATAGTTTTCTATCTAGAACCACCTCTAGATCTCTTTCTTTATCAGAATTCTTTAAAGATTTCTCACATAATATATAGGTTGTGTGAGGTCTATGTTCTTCTATTCCACATTCCATAACATGGCATTTATTTACATTAAATTCCATTTGCCAAGTGGTGCTCCATATACTTATTTTGTTCAGGTCATCTTGAAGGGCATGACAATCATCTAAGTTTCGTATCCTTCCTATTATCTTAGCATCATCAGCAAACGTTGGACTCTCGGACCGCTTCCTTGTCTCTTCCTCCGGAGTCCCTCCTTCGGCTGTGGTCTCGCATGCGCTTGTTTCTGGGGGGGGTTTCTGGGTCACCCAGTGGTTACTCTCCGGGTGAGCCACAAGCAAGATAAGCAAGCAGTGATCCACAACCAGGTCTTAGTGGTATACCTGCAAAACATGAGTATCCCAGAGAAGTCATTACTGCCTGATGTTATAATGAAAGGGGACTCGCCTTCCAAACATTAACACCTCTCCTCCTCCCCCCTTCCTCACTGTCTTCCATATGCCAACAAGAGTCCTCAATAAAGGTAAGGTACCTAAGAGTATTATTCTGTATAAAATGTATTTTTTAGTTAATGTATTTGGGGGTGTGGAACGGATTAATTAAATTGACATTATTTCTTATGGGAGAATTTGTTTCGGTTTTCGTACAATCTCTGGAAACGGATTAAATTTGAAAACTGAGGTGTATCTGTATGTCTGGATCATTTTATAAGTATAGTACAGTGTACTACCTAAACAGAAAGATGAGTTGACCAATTTGCATCAGTGAAAGCAAGGAAGGTGCAGCTATACTTTTCATGTAATGTCCTAATTTGTCAATTAAAAGGTTAACAAACTTGACTGGTATGTTTAAGCTAATGTGATGGTAAAGTTACCTGAGAGATGGTGTCAGGTGTTTGGACAGCGGTGCAATGTCAGGGCTTGCCATTGGCACTACGTATTTTTCCTAGATCACTGGGGATATGACAGGGAAAATGAACAAAAAGTTGTTCATTCGACCAACCACTTGGACGGTCGGGAAATGAAAGCCAACATGCAAAGCGGAGGGTTTCACAATTCAGTCCGCCACTCTACCATCCAGCCCAAGTTATTGGGCAGGGGGAAGGGGAGAATAGGTTACAATTAGCTTAGCAAAACATACTAAGGTTCTTAGAAACTGTTAAGCCATTATAACCAAGTATAACAGGTAAAGGATTTAGGATAAGATGGAGGAAAGAAATGGTGCCCAACCACTTGGACAGTCGGAGATTGAATGCCGACCAGGAAGAAGCAAGAACATCACTCTACCTCTCAATCTAAGTGGATGAAGACATAGTACCGTAGTCTCGAAGATTCAGAGGCTAAACAAAAATATAATGCACCAGCCTGTCCTCCTAAGGTTTCCCAACATCAAGAAACTGTCATAGTAAAGTGTTCTCTGCTAACCTATTAGAGAACCCAAAAGACACAACAGGATATTATGTCAATTTCACAAGTTGCTATCATTTTCTAGTGCAACAATTTTTGGCCTTAAGTATACGTAAAGTATACGTCAAAATGAGACATTCTGTTAGAAGGACAGGTTGAATGTACAGTACATACAGTGTAAAAAGTAACTTACCCTTTTCCAGCAAGTGCATGACAAATAGGACTGTCAGTGTTGGCACGTACTTCTCCACACTTTGAACACTGGGTTCGGAACAGTGATCCATGCAATTCTATGACATTTTTTGATCCAGCCTTAAAATGTAATTCATCAATATTTTGTGTGATAATAACTAGATGCCGCCCCTGTGCTGTAAGATGCTGTTCTGCCTCTGCTAGTGCCAAATGAGCCTGAAATAGCAAAACAGAAGATAACTTTTTATATAGTGTCTAAGCTCCCTTATCCAGACTATATGGGAAGGACCCCTCACTGGATAAGCCAGACATCTGGATAAGCCTAATTCTTACCAGGGAAGTCTAAAAATTCCATATTCGCAATTTTTTGAACCACAACCAACATAATTTGAATTTCCATACACACTGTAAATAAAAAATCTACTTTAAAACAGAAACCTCAGCTTATGTTCTTGTTGTTCATCTTCTTGTTTGATACTGTAGAATCTTGAAATGTTTAGTTCTCAAAAATTTATGTTACCTAACCTCTAGTTATCCAGATTTCTAGCTGGATATGGCAAAGTTTTGCCATAAACAGCATATCCAGATTTGACCTAGACTCTATGCCAGTCTGTATTATCCGGCCAAATCTCTGGTTATCCGGATATGGCGAAGTTTTATCAGAAATTTATCTGGGCGCAATTTTGGTCAGATAAGACAAATATCCAGTTTTGCAGGGTTCAGATAACTGAGCTTACACATTACTAATATGCTTATGACTTTCTAAATGTCGTATAAATATTATACCGTACTGTTATGATAAGATGTAATCCTGAAATACTGTACTGTACAGTATCTTATATTTACAAAATAAATTTAACTTGGGCAATTTAAGGCAAAGAAAAAATCAAGAGTTAAATATAACAAAATGCCTTTTACCTAGTGGGCCCCAAATAGTTTGCTGAGTTTCTCTTTGCAACCACCAAGCAATAATCTAACCCACCATGCCTCCGACCCCCAGCTGGTGTCTGCTGAGACACACAACAGCATACACCCCACCTCAAGAACAGCCAGTCAAGGTTTCCTATAAATTAATCATCAAAGTACAGTCAATATCATGTGGTGATAGTCGACTGCAATGCAATCATCACTGTATGACAAGTTACATTTTGTAATTACCTAAGTGTAGTTACATGATGAGAGCTTTTATCATGGTGTCCCGTCTTCCCAGTACTCTTTGTCGTATAAAGCTTTGAAACTACTGACGGTTTTGGCCTCCACCACCTTCTCACCTAACTTGTTCCAACCATCTACCACTCTATTTCTGAAAGTAATTTTATTTTTTATTTCTAAGGCAGCTTGTTTAGTTAGTTTAAATTTATGACCTTTGTTCTTGAAGTTCCCGGACTCAGGAATTTTTCCCTATCAATTTGATCGATTCTCATTGCTATTTTGTCCATAGTAATCATATTGCCTCTCTTTCTTTTATCTTCTAGTTTTGGCATTTATTTATTTATTTTTATTTATTTTATATATACAAAAGTTCTTACATTCTTGTACAGCCACTAGCATGCATAGCGTTTCAGGCAAGTCCTTAATCCTAATATTCCCCGGAATACAACCCCCACCAAATCATTTAACAACCAGGTACCCATTTTACTGTTGGGTAAACAGAGGTTGCAGTTAAGGATTTGCACCCAGTAAATCCTCCCCGGCCAGGATACAACCCAGGCTAAAGCACTCGTGAAATGCCAGGCGAGCGTCTAACCACTACGCCACGGGGGACTTAGTTTAGGTTAGGTTAGGTCAGGTTAATGCCTCTAACCTCTCCTTATAGCTCTTGTCCTTCAGTTCCAAGAGCCACTGGTGTTATCTATATAATTCCAGTAACTTAATGGTGTCTCCCGGCAGTCCTTCCAAGTGCTACATAGTTGTAACAGCTTTGTGCTTTCTCCTGATAGTTTCCTTCCCAGCAGCCATGGGAGGCCACAAATTTATTTGAAGTTCTATATTCTTCAGCTTTGGGTCTCCCAGAATCATATGATTGTACCACTTAGTTGGACCAACATAAAGATCTTTACTCAATATATATATTTTGTACTTCATTTAACTTTTGCATACAGGTTCCTTACATTTTAATAATATATTTCATATCAAAAATAAAAAATAGTTTGGTCTTGCCTCCTATCATAATGAATGTCAGTAGAAATATTGACCACTGCCCAGGACAAAATAAGGGAAGATATTTTTTTATTTTCCATTCACTATAACATCCATGCTAAATCTGATGTCACAAGGAAGTTTGATGTTCTCATAGAAAATGTACACTAGGTACTGCACTAAATAGACAATTATACTACCTGTACATCATTTTTACATACTGTACTGTATAGATGTTATTTTTATTCATTGGATAGAAAATAATTACAGCCCATCCTCCTAAAATCATAGTACTGTACTGTAATTACAGTATATTAATTGTTAAGTTAAACAAATATGGACTGTTGGACAATATTTTTGTTATCATTTTGTATTACTACATTAGTCCAAGTGGCACATTAATATCCCTGTACTAGAGAAGTAACTAAAGAGCATAACCTAGCCTTGCCTTACTTGTCCAAGCAATCTTAAGACTAATATATGATTTTTGAGGTATAACATAGTACAGTACAGTACTTAAATGTGCTATACTAGGCCTAAAATTGTTTAAACAAAAATTGTGCCTTTTTATAAAATTAATACTGTAGTATAAAAGGTGAACATTGTCAGCTGTAACAACCTTGTTTTGTATGTTTAATCAAACAGTTGCTGTAATGTACAGTACTAACATTTTAGGAGGCTAGGTTGAATATTTATGGCACAATTTACTCACAGGATTAGGATTCTTGGTATGCATGACTTCCCTACGATAGTGGTAAAACTCCCACACCAGTGAGGGATTCCGCCTAAAGGCTCCAGGAGTTGCCAGTTCTTGAGCCTGCCAAGTCCGCCAAAATCCTCCGGCTCCACGAAAAGTGGGAACTCCTGATTCTGCTGAAACTCCTGCACCTGTCAAGTTTTGTAATAAATGTTAAAACTTGATAGGATTCATTTGCATGAGCCGGCTGGGGCAGTATTGTAATGTATCTTAAACTCAGCCTAAACAATTTTAATTGGTAC
>NC_091241.1:1316595-1331595 GCF_040958095.1 Procambarus clarkii | reverse complement strand
ATTGTGAACCCACACCGTGACCCAAGGAAGGTCCTCCCCAGGCGCCCCACGGTGCCCATGACGCCTCCCACGGTGCCCACCATTACTATAAATGTCATGACAATATTCTCAAGTACAACTACTTCATTATATAGCCACACTTCCAAGTTAATGTTTGGCAGCGTTCTGCCCCGTACCAACCCCCACCTGGCTCCCGGCCCAGTCCCTGGGGACCGGCCCCAACCCCAGCCCCCGGGGACCTGCTCCAACCCCAGCCCCGGGGACCTGCTCCAACCCCAGCCCCCGGGGACCTGCTCCAACCCCAGCCCCTTCCCCAGCCCCCGGGGACCTGCCCCAACCCCAGCCCCCGGGGACCAGCCCCAGCCCCCGGGGACTTGCTCCAACCCCAGCCCCCGGGGACCAGCTCCAACCCCAGCCCCCGGGGACCTGCTCCATCCCCAGCCCCAGCCCCTTCCCCAGCCCCCGGGGACCTGCCCCAACCCCAGCCCCCGGGGACCTGCTCCAACCCCTGCCCCCGGGGACCAGCTCCAACCCCAGCCCCCGGGGACCTGCTCCAACCCCAGCCCCCGGGGACCTGTTCCAACCCCAGCCCCCGGGGACCTGCTCCAACACCAGCCCCTTCCCCAGCCCCCGGGGACCTGCCCCAACCCCAGCCCCCGGGGACCAGCCCCAGCCCCCGGGGACCTGCTCCAACCCCAGCCCCCGGGGACCAGCCCCATCCCCAGCCCCCGGGGACCTGCCCCAACCCCAGCCCCCGGGGACCAGCTCCAACCCCAGCCCCCGGGGACCTGCTCCAACCCCAGCCCCCGGGGACCTGCTCCAACCCCAGCCCCAACCCCAGCCCCCGGGGACCAGCCCCAGCCCCCGGGGATCTGCTCCAACCCCAGTCCCCGGGGACCAGCCCCATCCCCAGCCCCCGGGGACCTGCCCCAACCCCAGCCCCCGGGGACCAGCTCCAACCCCAGCCCCCGGGGACCTGCTCCAACCCCAGCCCCCGGGGACCTGCTCCAACCCCAGCCCCAACCCCAGCCCCCGGGGACCAGCCCCAGCCCCCGGGGATCTGCTCCAACCCCAGTCCCCGGGGACCAGCCCCATCCCCAGCCCCCGGGGACCTGCCCCAACCCCAGCCCCCGGGGACCAGCTCCAACCCCAGCCCCCGGGGACCTGCTCCAACCCCAGCCCCCGGGGACCAGCTCCAACCCCAGCCCCCGGGGACCAGCCCCAACCCCAGCCCCCGGGGACCTGCTCCAACTCCAGCCCCGGGGACCTGCTCCAACCCCAGCCCCCGGGGACCAGCTCCAACCCCAGCCCCCGGGGACCAGCTCCAACCCCAGCCCCCGGGGACCAGCTCCAACCCCAGCCCCCGGGGACCTGCTCCAACCCTAGCCCCCGGGGACCTGCTCCAACCCCAGCCCCCGGGGACCTGCTCCAACCCCAGCCCCCGGGGACCAGCCCCCGGGGACCTGCTCCAACCCCAGCCCCGGGGACCTGCTCCAACCCCAGCCCCCGGGGACCTGCTCCAACCCCAGCCCCCGTGGACCTGCTCCAACCCCAGCCCCCGGGGACCTGCTCCAACCCCAGCCCCCGGGGACCAGCTCCAACCCCAGCCCCCGGGGACCTGCTCCAACCCCAGCCCCCGGGGACCTGCTCCAACCCCAGCCCCCGGGGACCTGCTCCAACCCCAGCCCCCGGGGACCAGCTCCAACCCCAGCCCCGGGGACCAGCTCCAACCCCAGCCCCCGGGGACCTGCTCCAACCCCAGCCCCCGGGGACCTGCTCCAACCCCAGCCCCCGGGGACCAGCTCCAACCCCAGCCCCCGGGGACCTGCTCCAACCCCAGCCCCCGGGGACCTGCTCCAACCCCAGCCCCCGGGGACCTGCTCCAACCCCAGCCCCCGGGGACCTGCTCCAACCCCAGCCCCCGGGGACCAGCTCCAACCCCAGCCCCCGGGGAACTGCTCCAACCCCAGCCCCCGGGGACCTGCTCCAACCCCAGCCCCCGGGACCAGCCCCCGGGGACCAGCTCCAACCCCAGCCCCCGGGGACCTGCTCCAACCCCAGCCCCCGGGGACCAGCTCCAACCCCAGCCCCCGGGGACCTGCTCCAACCCCAGCCCCCGGGGACCTGCTCCAACTCCAGCCCCCGGGGACCTGCTCCAACCCCAGCCCCCGGGGACCTGCTCCAACCCCAGCCCCCGGGGACCTGCTCTAACCCCAGCCCCCGGGGACCTGCTCCAACCCCAGCCCCCGGGGACCAGCTCCAACCCCAGCCCCCGGGGACCAGCTCCAACCCCAGCCCCCGGGGAACTGCTCCAACCCCAGCCCCCGCGGACCAGCTCCAACTCCAGCCCCCGGGGACCAGCTCCAACCCCAGTCCCCGGGGACCTGCTCCAACCCCAGCCCCCGGGGACCAGCTCCAACCCCAGCCCCCGGGGACCTGCTCCAACCCCAGCCCCCGGGGACCTGCTCCAACCCCAGCCCCCGGGGACCAGCTCCAACCCCAGCCCCGGGGACCTGCTCCAACCCCAGCCCCCGGGGACCTGCTCCAACCCCAGCCCCCGGGGACCTGCTCCAACCCCAGCCCCCGGGGACCAGCTCCAACCCCAGCCCCCGGGGACCTGCTCCAACCCCAGCCCCCGGGGACCTGCTCCAACCCCAGCCCCCGGGGACCTGCTCCAACCCCAGCCCCCGGGGACCTGCTCCAACCCCAGCCCCCGGGGACCAGCTCCAACCCCAGCCCCCGGGGAACTGCTCCAACCCCAGCCCCCGGGGACCTGCTCCAACCCCAGCCCCCGGGACCAGCCCCCGGGGACCAGCTCCAACCCCAGCCCCCGGGGACCTGCTCCAACCCCAGCCCCCGGGGACCAGCTCCAACCCCAGCCCCCGGGGACCTGCTCCAACCCCAGCCCCCGGGGAACTGCTCCAACCCCAGCCCCCGGGGACCTGCTCCAACCCCAGCCCCCGGGGACCTGCTCCAACCCCAGCCCCCGGGGACCTGCTCTAACCCCAGCCCCCGGGGACCTGCTCCAACCCCAGCCCCCGGGGACCAGCTCCAACCCCAGCCCCCGGGGACCAGCTCCAACCCCAGCCCCCGGGGAACTGTTCCAACCCCAGCCCCCGGGGAACTGCTCCAACTCCAGCCCCCGGGGACCAGCTCCAACCCCAGCCCCCGGGGACCTGCTCCAACCCCAGCCCCCGGGGACCAGCTCCAACCCCAGCCCCCGGGGACCTGCTCCAACCCCAGCCCCCGGGGACCTGCTCCAACCCCAGCCCCCGGGGACCTGCTCCAACCCCAGCCCCCGGGGACCTGCTCCAACCCCAGCCCCCGGGACCAGCCCCCAGGGACCAGCTCCAACCCCAGCCCCCTGGGACCTGCTCCAACCCCAGCCCCCGGGGACCTGCTCCAACCCCAGCCCCCGGGGAACTGCTCCAACCCCAGCCCCCGGGGAACTGCTCCAACCCCAGCCCCCGGGGACTTGCTCCATCCCCAGCCCCCGGGACCAGCCCCCGGGGACCAGCTCCAACCCCAGCCCCCGGGGACCTGCTCCAACCCCAGCCCCCGGGGACCTGCTCCAACCCCAGCCCCCGGGGACCTGCTCCAACCCCAGCCCCCGGGGACCTGCTCCAACCCCAGCCCCCGGGGAACTGCTCCAAGGGGTCTCGTAGCCTGGTGGATAGTGCGCAGGACTCGTAATTCTGTGGCGCGGGTTCGATTCCCGCACGAGGCAGAAACAAATGGGCAAAGTTTCTTTCACCCTGAATGCCCCTGTTACCTAGCAGTAAATAGGTACCTGGGTGTTAGTCAGCTGTCACGGGCTGCTTCCTGGGGGTGGAGGCCTGGTCGAGGACCGGGCCGCGGGGACACTAAAGCCCCGAAATTATCTCAAGATAACCTCAAGATAACCCCAGCCCCCGGGACCAGCCCCCGGGGACCAGCTCCAACCAGCACATCTGGACCAACATAACCTCTCTGCTTATTTATTTATTTATTTATTTATATACAAGAAGGTACATTGGGTTTGTGAGAATACATAGCATAGTACAGTAATTGCACTCTTGTAATGCCACTAGTTCGCGCAGCGTTTCGGGCAGGTCCTTAATCTAACAGATAATTTTAAATAGGTAAATTCTATCAGAATTAATAAAATGATAACAAATACATTGCAAGAAAAAAATGAGATGAGAGAGATTAGTAAGTATATTAAAGCACATTAGTATATCAAAGCTCTGATTGATTACATTGACAGCTTGATTGGTAATTTAAACAAGATTAATAGGCACCATACAGCAGATTGATAGCACATATAAGAAGACAGCAATGATCACAATGGTAAAGATGTTCGGATTGGGTACATAAAGATTGGTAGATTGGGTACATAAAGATTGGTAGATTGGGTAGCAATAGATACAGTGCAATTTTAAAGCAAAAGGTAAAAAACTATGAAGATGAAATTAGGTACTTTTTAGTATTGTTTTTGAATGACGCAAAAGTTGGACAGCTTTTCAATTCAATAGGGAGTGAGTTCCATAGACTGGGTCCCTTTATTTGCATAGAGTGTTTACACAGATTAAGTTTGACTCTGGGGATATCAAAGAGATATTTATTTCTGGTGTGGTGATAATGGGTCCTATTACATCTGTCCAGGGAGAGTTTCAGAGCAGGATTTGCATGTAAGAACAGGGTTTTGTAAATGTAGTTGACACAAGAGAATTTGTGGAGTGAGATTATGTTTAGCATGTTTAGGGAGTTAAACAAGGGGGCTGTGTGTTGTCTAAAAGCAGAATTTGTTATTATTCTGATATCGGATTTTTGCTGGGTGATGATGGACTTGAGGTGGTTTGGAGTTGCGTGGTGACCACCGGCCGGGTCGGACGCTCCTGAGGTCTCTCCGCACTGGCTAGTGTTTACGTTGGGTGACTGCTGGTTTGCCCTGCTGGTGGTGGTTTGCCACTGACAGGGTGACGTTTGCCTTAGCCTTGGGGTCGTCTCGCCTTCCAGTGCAGAGGACATTGTCGGCTGGTCTGGCATTTACGGTGCCGGTGGCCCATCCATTGGTTGGTGTCGCCCTGGTGGACGTGCTTCATGTGCAGCTGTCGGACCTGGTGGGCATCCAGCTGCTTCAGGGCCACCGTGCTGTGGTCAAGTTCCGCCTCCAGGCTGCCTTTCAAGCGTTTCTCGAGCGTTGTGAGGGGCGTGTTTACCCTCTCCCTGATTCAGCTGGCTCAGTTAAGGTGGTGAATCTTAGTGTCACCTTGACGTCTGTGGCGGTGCATGGTGCCCCCTTCGAATTTCAGGACGACTTTTTAACCTCCTGTTTTGAGCGATTTGGGACAGTGTTAAGTGTTCGTTGGAACAAGGTCGTTGCCGGGCACTGTGTTGGTATGCTTGACGGCTCTCGCACCCTGACAATGTCGCTGAAGTGTAGTGTACCGTCGTCGATGTCCGTGTTGGGATACACGCTCCGCTGCCAGTATCGGGGTCAACCGCGCACCTGTTATCGGTGTGGTCACGAGGGTCATCTGGCTGCGGCGTGCGACGTGGGAGCAACTGGTCGGGTGCATGTTTTTCGTGCGGAGGATTTCCCGCCCTTGTTACGTTCGGACGGTTCTGAGGACGGAGTAGGTGCTGTGCCTGAGGCGCCTGATTGCCTGTCTGCTGCTCCGCCTGTTGAGGCGAATTCTACGGCCTGTGCGACACGTCTGATGACTGCTGTGGCCACTGGGGTTGTTGAGCCGGTGTGTGTGGGTGTCGGGCCGTCGCCTGAGCTGCGAGTAGTGCAGGATGTCCCGGTGGAGGTCCATGTCCCGCCCCCGCCTGTGGATGTGATACCGGCTCCCGGGAACGCGGGTTCTGCTGTTTTAGAGGGGGTGCTTCGGCAGGGGGAGGTGCCTGCCGTGCCTGTGTGTGTTGGTGACTGTAGTTCTGCTCTTTCCATCCCTTTGCAGAAGCGCGCGCGTCGGTGTTCTGAGGCTGTTTCCCTGGATGATGTGGACAGTGTGGGTGATGTGGCCTCTGTGGACTCTTCGGACGGTGCGGGTGTGGCCTGTGTGGATGTGAAGATGGTGGCCGTGCCTGCGGCGGGGCCTGCTGGGCGTGGTGTGGTGCGGCCTGTCTCGAAGCGTTCACGGCGGGCTCGGAGTGTCTCTCCCCTTCGTGGTGTGCCTTGGGTGATGGTTGGGGAGTATGGTGATCTGGCGCCTCCCGCCGAGGATGATGGTGCTGTGAGGGGCTCCGAAGTTGCTACCTGTGCCTCACCTCCTGCGTCTCCTGCTGTTGGATCTCCGCAGTGGGGGGTTGTGCCTGATGATCGTGACCTTGTCGTGCTGTTGCGGAAAGATGTGCGCCAGGGGGCCTCGGCTCCTGTGCCCGGTGGTGGGGTCGGTGCCGCGCCTGCCTCCCCTGCTGTATCCCCTCCTTCCTTGCTCCGGTCTGGGGATTGCCTAGTCCCGTCTGCTGGGGTCGTGCCCTGTGAGGGTCCGGAGTTGGGCCCTTATCGAGATGCCCGGGTGCTTCCGATCCCGTGGTGCTCGTCCACTGTCTGGGTGTCGCGGGTGATGGAGTTTGTGTATAGGGTGCCAGATAGGATGTCTCAGCCGAGGGCGCCGCCTGGTGGCCGGCTGCCTGCTGACCTGCGGGTGATTTGGGAAGCGTACTGCTCGCGCTTTCCGATACACAAGTTTCCGGAGAAGTATTAGTTCCCGTCTTGCGCACACTGCTAAGCCGTGCGTGGGTCAGCTGCCTCCGTGACCACGACGCCCCGCCCCCCGGTGCGGGGTGTCTCCCTCTAACGTTCGCCTCTGTTTTCGTCGCCTCTCCTCTCTCTACGGCCCATCACATCTACCGCTTTTGACTTTCTTCTCCTCCTAACCGTCAACGCGTCTCCTTACGTCTGTCCTGGTGCAGTCATCGGGAGGGTTAACCCTTCATGCAAACTGCACCTATTCTCAAGAAGAAGAAGAGGTGGTTTGCAGTGGTTGAACCCCATGCGTACTGAAGTTGAGTCTCTTGTCTAGGAATAGGAGAAGAAACTTTCCATCATTTTTATACTAATGTTTACATTGTCTATCTGAAGCTGAATTGCATTGGTAGATTTGCTTTCAAATAAGATGTAGTAGGTCTTTTCTATGTCAAGTGTTAGTTTGCTAGTTGACATCCATAAGTGGATTTTTTTTAGTTCATTATTAACAACATTATTTAGTGTATGTGGGTTGGGGTTAGAGTAGATGAGGGTAGTATCAGCAGCAAACTATATAGGTTTCAGAATGTTAGAGACATTAGGCAGATCATTGATGTATATAAGAAATAGGAAAGGTCCCAAGATGCTGCCCTGTGGCACTCCAACGGTTATTGGTAGGGTGGGAGAGGTTATATTATTGATGGTTACACATTGGTGTCTATCACTAAGATAGGATTGGATAGGTCCAGTGCATGGCCTCGGATTCCATAATGATGGAGTTTACGTAAATGGTAATTGTGATTATCAGTATCAAAGGCATTTCTCAGGTCAATGAAGAGTCCAATCGGAAACTCATTTTTGTCAAGGGCTGAGTAAATTATATCAAGAAGACTAATAATTGCATCGTTGGTACTCTTTTGGGAGCGGAAGCCAAACTGACAGGGGCTAAGAATGTCGAATTTTACGAGATAAGAGTAGAGCTGTTTGTAGATAATTTTTTCAAATATTTTTAATAGTATGGGTAGGTTCGATATTATTCTGTAATTGTTTATGTCTGCCGGATTGAATCCTTTATGAACTGGCGTTACTCTTGCTTTTTTAAGGATATCAGGGAAGGGATGACATTCTAAGGATTTGTTGAACAGCAGAGCTATAGGTGGCGCAAGGGCATGGGAGGCGCTCTTGTATACAATGGATGGGATTTCACTGATGTTCCCAGCCTTGGTTTTTAGTGAGTGTATGATGGACACAACATCTGCCGGGCTGACTGGTGAGAGGAGAAGAGAGTTTGGATAGCTGCTTGAGAGATATGTGTCTGAGTCTGTGGGATTTTACTGGCAAAGTTAGCACCAACCGATGAAAAGAAGCTATTAAATTCATTTGCCATTTCTAAGTCAGTTGACGGTGTAAGGCCATCCTTAGAGTGTTATCTGGTTGTGGGAATGTTGTTTAGTTCCTAGGATATTAGAGATGGTATTCCATGTGCTTTTCATGTTACCTTTTGCTTCTTTGTGATCAACAATATATTATCTTCAGCTAATAACGCTATATTAGTTGATCACTGGTAAATATAGTATCGGCTAATAATTCATAGGTAAGAATGCTGACATGAAGGGAGAATTTAACATAAGTCTCAGATATGTAGACGTAATCTTTTCCGCCTATCAGTCTGGCTGACGTAACCTCGCCATGAAAATAAGAAAGATTTGGCTCCGTTATTACGCAGTAGGAAATAAATTGAAATTATTACTCTACTGATTAGTAGTATTAGTAAAATATAATAGTACAAGGATTATTTGTCGAAGTAATAAAAATGAGAAATAAGTGTTGGATATTTCCAACAATATCCACCCTGTCCCCCCCCCTCACCCCATACCCTCCCTGTCCCCCTCACCCCATACCCTCCCTGTCCCCCCCTCACACCATACCCTCCCTGTCCCCCTCACCCCATACCCTCCCTGTCCCCCCCTCACCCCATACCCTCCCTGTCCCCCCCTCACACCATACCCTCCCTGTCCCTCTCTCACCCCATACCCTCCCTGTCCCCCCTCACCCCATACCCTCCCTGTCCCCCTCACCCCATACCCTCCCTGTCCCCCCCTCACCCCATACCCTCCCTGTCCCCCCTCACCCCATACCCTCCCTGTCCCCCCCTCACACCATACCCTCCCTGTCCCCCTCACCCCATACCCTCCCTGTCCCCCCCTCACCCCATACCCTCCCTGTCCCCCCCTCACCCCATACTGCACAATTGGTCTTACATATGTAGTATACAAGGTTCTGAATGATTCCTTCACAGGATCCTGAAGGCAGTTCTGATGTTAGCCAGCCTCGCATATGCCGCAGACGTTATTCTCTTTATGTGGGCTTCAGGAGGCAGGTTTGGTGTGATATCAACTCCTAGATCTTTCTCACTATCCGTTTGATGAAGTACTTCATCTCCCATTCTGTATCCTGTGCCTGGCCTCCTGTTTCCACCGCCTAGTTTCATTACCTTACATTTACACAGGTTAAACTTTAGTAGCCATTTGTTGGTCATTCATTCAGTCTGTCTAGGGTATCTTGGAGCCTCATACTATCTATCATCCTCTGTTTTAATCTTCCTCAAAATTTTTGCATCATCAGCGAACAATGAGAGGAACGATTCTATACCCTCTGGTAGATCATTTAAAAATTCAAAAAATTTAAATGTTTATTTAGGTAAAGTATACATACAAGGGGTGATACAAATATTGATGGATTTATAGATAGAGCTAGTACATACAATGCCTAAAGCCACTATTACGCAAAGCGTTTCGGGCAGGAAAAACACTAAAGACTAAAACTTAATACTAATTGAGATTAAAGTATAAAATGTGTTGAGACAATATAAAAATAAAAAAGGGGGAACATGGCAGGAAAACAGCAAAAACATAATTTGGTCGACAAACAGCATTGTTTAAAATAGCAGACATGGGTTGACAATAGGGGCTAAGGTAGGTTACAGGTAGTACTTAGTTTTTATCTTAAACTGGTTGAGAGAGGTACAGTCTTTAACATGATTGGGAAGGTCATTCCACATTATGGGTCCCTTGATTTGTAGAGCATTTCTAGTTTGATTAAGTCGTACTCTTGAAATATCAAAAAGGTATTTGTTTCTGGTGTGGTGCTCATGGGTTCTGCTCCAACCTTCTAGGAAGCTTTTAAGGTCAGGATTGGCTTTACAGTTCAGCGTTTTATATGTATATAATACACATGAGTACAGTGTACTGTACACTAATGACAAGTGTACACTGACTGGTACAACTGTCAAGTGTAGAGTACAGTGTACTGTGTACTAATGACAAGTGTACACTGACTGGTACAACTGGCAAGTGTAGAGTACAGTGTACTGTACACTAATGACAAGTGTACACTGACTGGTACAACTGGCAAGTGTAGAGTACAGTGTACTGTACACTAATGACAAGTGTACACTGACTGGTACAACTGTCAAGTGTAGAGTACAGTGTACTGTACACTAATGACAAGTGTACACTGGTACAACTCTCGCCCACTGATGTGTGGTTCTTCATACCTTTGTGCATATTACCAGTACTTACTGTTGTCATATAAAGCTTAAGACATATATTATATAAATATTTAGCGATGTACTTAGTTGTACAGATAACAGCTGTTGGGATCAAAATAAATAACAATGCAGAATAAAGATTTGTCATTGGTAACTTTAATGGAGTAACAGAAAACGGACTCGGACGCTGCGTACAACAACAGCGAATGGAGTTCTGTCTGCAATATTTAGTAATGTCTAGCTATAATTTCAGTAAATTAAGGTTTTATTTTCAATGTTATACCTTATGGTATAACATAGTTAATAGGTGATGACATGGGAATACATATTATTACGTGTAACGTCCATGAAAAGAATGACCTTTTGGATCATTTTTGTTGGTTTTGTACGTAGCTACCAACACACGCAGCCATCTTGAATTTTGTTCAGTTGTCTCTGGGCTGTATGAGGGGGAGGGTGTGCTCGTGTTCGTGCTCCGTCTGTGTAAATAAACCATAGAATTATCGAAACGTTTAATTTGCACTTATTTGAAAAGTAATTCTAATAAGGTTCAGATAGTTCTTTATATCCCAGTACAAGAAAAGTGGAGAATGAATAGTGAGGAGTGTTAAGTGAACCAGTTTGGTGGAAGGAGGAAGCGAGGATAGGGAGGTGTTCCTGGAGGCTCCTGCAGACTCCTGGAGGCTCCTGGAGGCTCCTGCAGGCTCCTGCAGGCGGGGAAGCTGTCTTGACAGCACCTCGGCACAGTCTGGGCGTCTTGTACACACAAGTGAGTACCCCTTTGGCCTCCTGTCTTCTCCCACTCTTCCTTCCCAGAGGCGGGGTAACCTGTGTGGTGGTGTGGCTGTGGAGGTGGTGTGGCGGTGGTGGTGGTGGTGTGGCTGTGGAGGTGGTGTGGCTGTGGAGGTGGTGGTGGTGGTGGTGTGGTGGTGGTGTGGCTGTGGTGGTGGTGTGGCTGTGGTGGTGGTGTGGCTGTGGTAGTGGTGGTGGTGTGGCTGTGGTGGTGTTGGTGTGGTGGTGTGGCTGTGGTGGTGTGGCTGTGGTGGTGGTGTGGTGGTGGTGTGGCTGTGGTGGTGGTGTGGGTGTGGTGGTGGTGTGGCTGTGGTGGTGTTGGTGTGGTGTGGGTGTGGTGGTGGTGTGGCTGTGGTGGTGGTGTTGGTGTGGTGGTGGTGGTGTGGTGGTGGTGTGGTGGTGGTGGTGGTGTGGCTGTGGTGGTGGTGTTGGTGTGGTGGTGGTGGTGTGGTGGTGGTGTGGCTGTGGTGGTGGTGTGGCTGTGGTGGTGGTGTTGGTGTGGTGGTGGTGTAGCTGTGGTGGTGGTGGTGGTGTGGCTGTGGTGGTTGTGGTGGTGTGGCTGTGGTGGTGTGGCTGTGGTGGTGGTGTGGTGATGGTGTGGTGATGGTGTGGTGGTGGTGTAGCTGTGGTGGTGGTGTGGTGGTGGTATGGCTGTGGTGGTGGTGTTGGTGTGGTGGTGGTGTGGCTGTGGTGGTGGTATGGCTGTGGTGGTGGTGTGGCTGTGTGGTGTGGTGGTGGTGTGGTGGTGGTGTAGCTGTGGTGGTGGTGTAGCTGTGGTGGTGGTGGTGGTGGTGGTATGGCTGTGGTGGTGGTGTGGCTGTGGTGGTGGTGGTGGTGTAGCTGTGGTGGTGTGGCTGTGGTGGTGTGGCTGTGGTGGGGTGGTGGTGGTGTGGCTGTGGTGTGTGGTGTGGGGGTGTGGTGGTGGTGGTGTGGTGGTGGTGTGGCTGTGGTGGTGGTGTGGCTGTGGTGGTGGTGTGGCTGTGGTGTGGGGGTGTGGTGTGGTGTAGCTGTGGTGGTGGTGTGGCTGTGGTGGTGTGGTGTGACTGTGGTGGTGTGGTGTGACTGTGGTGGTGTGGCTATTGTGGTGGAAAATACTGGAAGGTCAGGTCCCAAATCTACACAGTATAATAACAACATTGGTTTCTGCCCGAAACGCTGCGCGTACTAGTGGCTTTACAAGAGTGTAAATACTGTACTATGCTATGTATTCTCACAAACCCAATGTACCTTCTTGTATTTAAATAAATAAATAAATAAACAAACATACTGGAGGGAACGATATGGAAGAATATGCAGAATAGAACGTGGGTATGTGGGCCTGCGGGCCGCTCCAAGCAACAGCCTGATGGACCAAACACTCACAAGTCAAGCCTGGCCTCGGGCCGGGCTTGGGGAGTAGAAGAACTCCCAGAACCCCATCAACCAGGTATCCCTGTGTGGGAGTGGGGACACCCTCACCATTCCTGATCAACACGGCTATTGGCCGCCAATGTTCGCAGTATGACGTATGAATAACAGCTGGTATCGAGTTCCATAATAAGTCAGGCTGGACTTGTGAGAGCGTGGTCCACCAGGTTGTTCCTTCCCGGGCCCGCAGGCCCACATATCCCATGCAACACGGTTGAAGTAGGTCTTGTAGCATTAATTTCCGTGTTCAGATTTGGTACCACATTTGAAATAATTTTTGGTACATTAATTTACTTGAGTGACAGCGACAAATGGCAGCGGAGGATAGTGGCACTCGCCTATGGCAACGTCAACCCTGGCCAATGAATTTTAAGTGAAAAAATGGTATGGATACGGTGTGAGTCACCTTTGGTATCTGGCAGTTGAGGTGTGGAGTGGAGCTGGAGTAGTGGGCTGTGGCTGGAGGCCTTGTGTGCCTCTCTCCTCTCTCGCCTGCACCTCCACACATTGAACACACTATCTTCCACTTATGGACTCTCTTTATTTCTCTCTCACTCTCTCTTCACCCAGAGTTTGTTGTTGGTGATGTGGACCACCATGGTGGTGTTGGTGATGTGGACCACCATGGTGGTGTTGGTGATGTGGACCACCATGGTGGTGGTGTTGGTGATGTGGACCACCATGGTGGTGTTGGTGATGTGGACCACCATGATGGTGTTGGTGGTGTGGACCACCATGGTGGTGTTGGTGATGTGGACCACCATGGTGGTGGTGTTGGTGATGTGGACCACCATGGTGGTGTTGGTGGTGTGGACCACCATGATGGTGTTGGTGGTGTGGACCACCATGGTGGTGTTGGTGATGTGGACCACCATGGTGGTGTTGGTGATGTGGACCACCATGGTGGTGTTGGTGATGTGGACCACCATGGTGGTGGTGTTGGTGATGTGGACCACCATGGTGGTGTTGGTGGTGTGGACCATCATGGTGGCGTTGGTGGTGTGGACCACCATGGTGGTGTTGGTGATGTGGACCACCATGGTGGTGGTGTTGGTGATGTGGACCACCATGGTGGTGTTGGTGATGTGGACCACCTTGGTGGTGTTGGTGATGTGGACCACCATGGTGGTGTTGGTGATGTGGACCACCATGGTGGTGTTGGTGATGTGGACCACCATGGTGGTGTTGGTGGTGTTGGTGATGTGGACCACCATGGTGGTGTTGGTGATGTGGACCACCATGGTGGTGTTGGTGATGTGGACCACCTTGGTGGTGTTGGTGGTGTGGACCACCATGGTGGTGGTGTTGGTGGTGTGGACCACCATGGTGGTGTTGGTGATGTGGACCACCATGGTGGTGTTGGTGGTGTGGACCACCATGGTGGTGGTGTTGGTGGTGTGGACCACCATGGTGGTGGTGTTGGTGATGTGGACCACCATGGTGGTGTTGGTGATGTGGACCACCATGGTGGTGGTGTTGGTGGTGTGGACCACCATGGTGGTGGTGTTGGTGATGTGGACCACCATGGTGGTGTTGGTGGTGTGGACCACCATGGTGGTGGTGTTGGTGATGTGGACCACCATGGTGGTGGTGTTGGTGATGTGGACCACCATGGTGGTGGTGTTGGTGGTGTGGACCACCATGGTGGTGGTGTTGGTGATGTGGACCACCATGGTGGTGGTGTCGGTGATGTGGACCACCATGGTGGTGGTGTTGGTGGTGTGGACCACCATGGTGGTGGTGTTGGTGGTGTGGACCACCATGGTGGTGGTGTGGACCACCATGGTGGTGTTGGTGATGTGGACCACCATGGTGGTGGTGTTGGTGGTGTGAACCACCATGGTGGTGGTGTGGACCACCATGGTGGTGGTGTGGACCACCATGGTGGTGGTGTTGGTGATGTGGACCACCATGGTGGTGGTGTCGGTGATGTGGACCACCATGGTGGTGGTGTCGGTGATGTGGACCACCATGGTGGTGGTGTTGGTGATGTGGACCACCATGGTGGTGTTGGTGTGGACCACCATGGTGGTGTTGGTGATGTGGACCACCATGGTGGTGTTGGTGATGTGGACCACCATGGTGGTGTTGGTGATGTGGACCACCATGGTGGTGGTGTCGGTGATGTGGACCACCATGGTGGTGGTGTTGGTGATGTGGACCACCATGGTGGTGGTGTCGGTGATGTGGACCACCATGGTGGTGGTGTTGGTGATGTGGACCACCATGGTGGTGTTGGTGGTGTGGACCACCATGGTGGTGGTGTTGGTGATGTGGACCACCATGGTGGTGGTGTTGGTGATGTGGACCACCATGGTGGTGGTGTTGGTGGTGTGGACCACCATGGTGGTGGTGTTGGTGGTGTGGACCACCATGGTGGTGTTGGTGGTGTGGACCACCATGGTGGTGTTGGTGATGTGGACCACCATGGTGGTGGTGTTGGTGGTGTGGACCACCATGGTGGTGGTATTGGTGGTGTGGACCACCATGGTGGTGGTATTGGTGGTGTGGACCACCATGGTGGTGTTGGTGATGTGGACCACCATGGTGGTGGTGTTGGTGATGTGGACCACCA